>NC_057813.1:19240523-19389490 GCF_018294505.1 Triticum aestivum
ATTGGTCTAGAGAGAGAGACGAATATGATGTCACAACGAGAGATTCCATTCCCTTGAGTGTGTATATGCAAGGGGGGAGGGAATAGAGGCACCAGGAGAATTGTTTTTTGTGTGTGTGGTGTTTGTGTTGGTATGTCTGGGTGTGAGAAGATAATGTGACGTCGGGGCAGAGGGTGTGTCACCGCGTGAGGTCCGGTGGGTTGAGGTGAGGCCCTTCGTTCGGTTCCGTCCTGCGCCACATTGGTCGGCTCGTGACGCATTTAGGAAGACCCATGGATGACTAGTCGTACAAGACAAAGATAACATAATTGTGAAGGACTTTGTGTCCACTGACAAAGCCGGCTAGGATTTGTAACCCTAGGTTCTCGGACTAAGGTAATCCCTTTATCTCTGATATTACTATTAATCCAACCTAACTTTAAGGGGTATCCTACAGAATGCTCTGCTAGAATCATACTCGTCGATTAGGAAGAGAGGTGTGATACAATGCATGAGAGACAGGCCTAAAGATAATGTGTGTACATGAGACACGTAGGCAGGTCCATGTATATAGAAACGGTCGATAAGGATTGTGCGTGTGTATATTTGCCAGATGAAGAGTGCTTGTGATAAAGGTTAGTGAAAACAATTGTAAATGGTTACAAGAGGGAGGGAGGGTTATATCTAGAGCATGTGTGCGAGAAAGACACCTCGGGAGAGAGTGTGTGAGCATGTGTGAGAGACCACTGATGGAGAGTGAAATTACACGTAAAAGACTGATGTACACATTGATTAAAGATATAAATTGTATCCAAATATTAGGATGGGATCATGATATTTGCAATTCACGTAAGGAGCGGTCATTGATCCATCAGACATCTAGATTCTATCGAATTTGAGCATGTCTATGTTATTATTCGACACAATTGATCCACATAGTTAGTATTTTGAACTCCATACAATGCATCGCTTTAGCAATCGAATATAAACGTGAGTATAGTTCATGTTGTGTGTGTAAAGCACATTATACATACGAAAGTTACACAATGAACATTATAAATAGCTACCTATGAACTAGCATACATTTGAATTCAACTTAAGGTGGTTTAAAAAAATCAAATTCAACAGGAAGTCCATTCAATTATTTGAATTTGATACCATGGCATTTGTAAACCATACCTAAATTATGGGGGCACCAATCTTTGCTCTGATTTCGTACATAATAGCATATGTAGTCGTGTACAAAATAGATTCAAATTTAGCTCCTCCATTCCAAAATAATCGTAGTTATAGGATTTTCAAGTGTCAAAATTTCAAAAAGAAGCGGATAATTTATTGAGGTTTTCAAACATACAAGGTCAAATATAACATTGTCTATTTAGGTCAATCCTCATAGTTCAAGAGTACTCTAAACGTGAATGCTTGTGTTTCAAAATTTCAAACGAAGTGCAAAAAGAGCCTCTACTCGCCCGAAACCGCGTGAGTCCAATGTTTGGTAGTACAAGGAAATTACTTTTATAATAACTCCGACCCGTGAAACCTACCGGCCCGACGTCCAAAGGTCTAAATCGGGGTAGGTTTGTAGCTTCATCTAGACGCCACGCAACCGCCTCCGAAAAACATTCATACACAATGGCCACCTAAGCAGACATGCGCGCGGCCGAAATCGCTCCCACCCACTACTTGGGACACCTGGGATTACCATCCTACCCCCGACCCGCAGTAGGTCTGAAATTTAAGAGGGGGACAAAGTTGTACTTTCCCCAAATTTCAAACAAGCACGTCCCATCTTTTGTTCAAAAAAGCCAAAAAAAGCGCATCCCAGACCGAAACATGGTTCCCCCCCACCCGTCCGATTCCCCATTCGTACTCCATGGGCGCCAAAACTACCTCTCCACCAGCCATGAAACCCCGGTGTCCTCCGTTCGCCACCCCATCCCACCAATCAACCACCACCCTCCTACATCACGCCGGAGCCGATACCCCGACGTCGTCGTCCACCGCAACCTCAACCGCAACGCCCTCCACGGCTAGTAGTTGAAGCCGAGGCTGAGCCGTCTGTACCCGAGCCAGTTCAACCATGCCATCATGTGCCTCACCGCTGCTGCTCCAACTTCGCCACCCTCCACCGCATCAGAGCTATTCCTGCTACCCGTCCTTCAGCGCCTCGGATCTGCTTCCCCTCCACCGACATACGACCATGGCAACACAGTCAACAATTTGGCCATGGGTTTGTCCAAGCCTGCACCCTCCAGAACATCGGTTTCCCCGATAAAAAGAAGAAGATCGGCGCGACATGTGGAGGTGACCACACCGGCAACCGAAAAAGGTACTCAGCTTCCCTTATTCGTGCAAATCTTACATCTCTGCTTGCATTGTATTCATCCCACAGAAGACACTAGTTGACCGCTTCTTTTGATACTAGATGTTCCTAGTAACTCGTGATGCACAAGGTTTCTCCTCATATACTATTTCACCTTAGCTAGAGGTCCATCGCCCCCCTGAATTTCAATTTCTGGCCAGTTGATTCCCAATTAACGGAAGCATTCCCTGGCGTAACAGGCGCTAGTACGCCTATTACGCCGGGGAAGCAGCACCTTGGTGTTTATCTTAGGGGCGTGTGCAGCCTAGAGCTAATGGCGCCCGATCTGGAGGTCGGCCGAGATTAAAGGGATGGCCTGGGGGTGCTGCCAAGCACGGCAGTGGTGTGAGGTCGAGGGGAGGGCGGGGTGGCGGAGGCAGGGGTCTGGGCCGGTGGTCGCTGGCGGTTCGAGAAAGATCGTCAACAGTGACTGGCGGGAGGTAGACGAAGGCCATCTGCCTGTTCCTTATAGATCGGACGGTTCATTAAAAAATGACTGACCAATTTATTTTCAGTCGACTGTTATCTTAGATATGACCACATGTGGTGGTGTGCTGGAGGAGTACCTGCATTTCCTGTGCTCATATATTACAAAATCATACGGAGTAGAATCTAATTTTGTTTGCCATGCAATGTTGTAGAGCTATCATATGTCTCCTGTTATTTATTTTTCAGCCACCTGCTATCCGCTACTTTTACAGTGCACTAGTTCTGCACACACTTCACCCATACTCTCACTATTGTGTTTTTATGCAATGGTATTTCAGAGTCTGCCGAAAGAGAAGCAGCAAAGAAAAGAGAGAAGTCGCGCTAGCTTTCTTCGCGGGTATGCACGACACGTTACAACGCTATAAAGGGTGCAGTGTTAGCAGATGGAGATGGTAAACGTAGCTCTGGAGTTGATGACCTTGCTCGCAATGAACCACCATCCCAGGTGCTTACTTTAACTTCGCGGTGTCATATGTGGTTGCATGTTCCATATGGTGTCTAGCCTGTATTCGAAAGGCCGAAGTCGGTCTTTGTGGTTGTTTGGTTCTAGGCCTAGCATTGCCACACTTTGCCACATATTTTTGCCAAACTTGCCTAAGGTTAGTTCATCAAAATGAAAGCCACAAGTTGGCAAGCCTAAGGGAATCTTGCCACATTTTTTGTGTGTATGCCATGTGGGGTCCAAGTGTGGCCTGCCTAAGGTGTGGATTGAACCAAACACTCACCTAAGTTAGTCAAACTTGCCTAGCTTTAGGTGTGGCAACATTTGGCAAAGTTAGTCACAAACCAAACAACCCCAAGATAAGGAAAGATATTTTTTTACATGAACCACCATCCTGTGAGCACCAGAAGACAAATAGCTAGTCAGGGCACTGGCCGAGCCAGTGACAAGCCCAACAAAGATAGGCATCACCTGTAAGCCAACTAAAAAGCTGCGATGGTGGCGAAGCAGCCCGCCTCCCACCAGGCTCTCAGGTCCTAGATGATCATGCTCACCACTCCAACCAGATGTCTAGCTTGTATTGCTTCCAATTTGGTTAAATTGCATCTACTTAGCTTACACATTATACCTTTGAATATGACATGCCTTTCTATTTTTGGTACATACTAGTACATCTGTGTATTAACCATGTTCTTAGATCAAACTAATGTTCTTGTGTATCCCTCATCAATCACTTATGATGAGGCAGGCAGGCAAGGGGACTACTCGTCATTTAAAGAATGTAGTGTCAGCCTCCCGACATGATTCTTAAGAAACAGAAATGCTAGATGAAGATAGTGAACGTAGCTTTGTAGTTGATTACAACATTTCCCCTACACTAGCATCGCAGGTGCTTGCTCTAACTTGGCAGCATGATATGTGGTTGCATGTTGCATATGGTGTCTAGATTGTAATTCTTCCAATCTGGTTAAACTGCATGTGCTAGTCTGCTTAGCTTATACATTATACCTGTTAATGTGACATGCCTTCCTGTATTTAGTACATAGTACATCTGTCTATTAAGCATATCCTTACATAAAACTATTGTTTTTTGTATCCCGCATCAATCAATATGACGAGACACCATTAGTATATGCAGTGCGATATTAGTTGCATCTTTCATATGATTTATAGCATGCACTGCTTCTAATTTGTTGAAATTCCATTTATGATGGGACGCTTTTAACTTGGCAGTCATATTGGTTGCATCTTTCATGTGGTGTCTAGCTTGCATTGCTTCTTATTTGCTAGAATGGCTTCTGCTTAGTTTACACAAACAGTTGTGAACATGCCATGTCGTCCTGTTTTTCGTACATATTCCATCCTGGTATCATGTGTTTGCCTTACATCAAAGTAGTGATTGTCAGTATCATGCATGAATGAGTTCTGAAGAGAGAATTTTATTGCTTTTTCTTGTTGGTTTTACTTGACAATTCAAAATCAATAAAGCGGAAGGAAGTTAGCAAGGCAGTGGATAAAGGTGCTCCTTTCGAACGGAGGGCCTCTATAGTTTCTACTCCTCCACATCCCCAAGATGATCTCCAAGACAACACATGCATAGACACTGAACAAAGCTGTGTTTATGATGAGCACGTCTCCCCTAGTGCACCATCACTGGTGCTCCCTCTAACTTGGCACTGTTATATGTGGTTGCATGTTATGTGTGATGTCTAGCTTGTATTGCTTCTAATTTTGTTGAATTCCATCTGCTTACTTTACACATTATACTTGAATAAGAAATGTGTTCTTGTTTCTAGAACATACAATATCTGTCTATCACACCATGTTCTTACATCAAATTACTACTATTGTGTAACCTGCAACAATCACTTATCATAAGACACATTTTACTTCGGAGTGTGATATAGGTTACATCTCACATTCTTTTCTAGCTTGTACTACTAATTTGTTGAAATGGCACTTATGACGAGACAGTTTTAACTTGGTAGAGTGATATTTGTTGCATCTTTCATATGGTGTCTAGCTTTCATTGCTTCTAATTTGTTGAAATGCCTTCTCCTTAGTTTACACATCATAAGCTGTGAATATGCAATGCTGTGAATATGCAATGGCACTAATGACGAGAGACCTCTAACATGGTAGTGTGATGTTGTTTGCATCTTGCATATGATTTATTTCTTGTACTGCTTCACATTTGTTTAAACGCCATTTATGATGAGACACTGTTGACTTGGCAGAGCGATATTTGTAGCATCTTTCATATGGTGTCTACCTTCGATTGCATTGCTTCTAATTTGGTGAAATGTCTTCTTCTTAGTTTACACATCATAGTTCTAGTTATCTCTTCCATCCTGTTTTTCATACATATTACATCCTCCTATCATGTGGTTGTCTAACATCAAAGTTTAGTTCATCTGCATCACGCATAAATTTGTTCTGAAGAACTAAATTGTTATTCGTTTTTCTTGCGGCTTGACTTAACATGGCACAGAGGAAGAGGAAGAAACACCGAATGACAGGTAATGAGAAGCGGATGAATCCTGCAGATTCTGCTGGTACTGATGGTGCAATAGAAGGTCAAAGTCCAGCCGAAAATTCTACAAACACGGCATCCCATGCTACACGAGCTGCAAAAAAAGCCAAACAGAAACAAATAGCTGCCACCAAACAAGCAGAGACAACCCTAGTTCTTGCAACACCTACCATAGTACTACCAGCTGCATGACTTACTCGTGCGTCCACTGAGCTAGCAGCACGTTCCCAAGCTCCCTTGCCACCTGACACTACTTCCCAAGCACTCTTGACACAAGACGAGTTGGCAATATCAGATGAACCTTGTGAGCTTCAACAACAAGAAGGTAGTTGCTGGAGTGAAGTTACAGTTGCATGCTTCTTTATATGTAGTCTCACAGTTTGATGTACACTAACACTTCCTATGTTCGTTGTTGGACTAGCACCTAGGCGCAAGAGGAAACAAACATCAGGGATATTGCTCGATAGGTTAACTAAATCTAGAGGAGGAAGAATGGAGATCCGTTTTGAGGCAGGTTTAAAAAGGCCACGTGATGCTACAGAGTCAGCCAAGTTAGTATCAGAGGCAGCGGTTGCCGTTAGGTGTCATGTACGTATCCTCCCAACATGGATTCAGTACAGGAATGACAAAGATGAAACCCAGTTCAACACCTTCCTCGACCATTTATCTGTAAGTATGGTTATGTATGGAAACTAGTAATATCGTCTTGCTCTGTCCCATACTTTCTAGGTTGCTGATAATGAGACTCCCATAATTTTCAACAGATGAGGTTCAAGTTGGATAGCCAAGATGATGCAACCAGACAAGCTTGCAACTATGTTTTCAAGTCTGCTCCTCGATAGTATCGGTATAACTTGAGGAAAACTCACTTTGAAGGCAAGGCTAATAGTGAACTTTCCCAAACATCTCCAGTGGAAAATACATTGGATGAAGACTGGAGAGGCCTTGTTAAACACTGGTCTGATCCGAAGTATCAGGTACATTATATATATGTGATCAGATCACATGTTGAAGTCCTATTTACGCATGTGCCACACAAATCTATCTTCTTGTAGGTGAACTGTTCAAAGAACAAGGCCAACCGTACGAAAGTGAAATTCCAACAGACGACAGGATCTCGTAGCTATATTGCACACTGCGAGGCTCTTGTAATTAGCTGATGTTTCACTCTTTTCGCTCTACCATATTATCAGATCTATATTGACTTGTTCGAAATGTAGAGGAAAGCCCGCAAGGACCAAAAAGTACCTGAACCAAATGCTGTGGAAATCTTCAAGGACTGTCACACCAGCAAGAAGAAGGGCATGACTACACCAGTCAAAGCCGCTGTTGTAAGTCCTTAATCCTCATGCCTTTTAACTACACTCTGACTTGTGGCTTGAACTGCATGATTTCCAGCCATTGTCTATTACTCTTTTCAATTTTATACAGAATTGTCTTAGCGTACCATTGCACCTTACAAGGTTAAAAAGAGAGGAGTGATGTTCCTTTGATCTTGACCCGTAATCTAGTTCCGTGTTGGACTTGCCCACACAACGATACAATTGCCTGTTTGTCTGTTCTCAGTTGTTTTGTGATATGAATGATGTCATACTATGCTTACCGTACTATAAACTTCGCCTCTTTATCCTTAGCCCTCAATACAATGTGAAGAAATAGACAATACATTAGCGATGGTACATGGTCATATGTTTGGAACCTGGTTTTATAATGTACTTTGCGATAAAATACAACTAATATTTTACATGGGTTCACCAGAATAAGTTCTGTATATAGACCAAAGCTATTTTGTTTGGTTTTGCTGCCTCCTTAATATCTTCTGTTCTGGTACTACTAATGTAAAACCTCAACTTTTCAGCGAGCTATGGAAAAAATGGTGGAACCACCACCTTCTGAAGGTGGTGAGGGAGTCCTGGATTAGGGGGTATCCGGACAGCCGTACTATATATTTTGGCCAGACTATTGGACTATGAAGATACAGGACTCAAGCCCTCGTCCCGTGTCCGGATGGGACTCTCCTTTGCGTGGAAGACAAGCTTGGCGATTCGGATGTTAGATCTCCTTCTTTGTAACCGACTTTGTGTAACCCTAGCCCCCTCCAGTGTCTATATAAATTGGAGGGTTTAGTCCGTAGGACAACGACAATCAAAATCATAGGCTAGCTCATAGGGTTTAGCCTCTATGATCTCGTGGTAGATCAACTCTTGTAATACTCATATCATCAAGATCAATCAAGCAGGAAGTAGGGTATTACCTCCATCGAGAGGGCCCGCACCTGGGTAAAACATCGTGTCCCCTGCCTCCTGTTACCATTAGCCTTAGACGCACAGATCGGGACCCCCTACCCGAGATCCACCGGTTTTGACACTGACATTGGTGCTTTCATTGAGAGTTCCTCTGTGTCGTCGCAGCAAGGCTCGATGGCTCCTTCAATCATCAACAACAACGCGGTCCTGGGTGAGACTTTTCTCCCCGGACAGATCTTCGTGTTCGGTGGCTTCGCATTGCGGGCCAATTCGCTTGGCCATCTAGAGCAGATCGACAACTACGCCCCTGGCCATCAGGTCCGATTCGGAAACTTGAACTACACGGCCGATATCCACGGAGACTTGATCCTCGACGGATTCGGCCTACGCCAGGAGCGCCGAACAGTCACGACAAGCACAACTTAGATCTGCTGTCAGACAATATTCGGGATATCGCACCTGCAGTAGCTCCGGACCTAAATCCGGGACACATCGCGTCGTCCAAGGACGGGTGGATGGACCCCGCCCCCGAGGCTGCATACTCATTGGTGGTAGAGCCGAACACAGACTCCACCTCCAAGGAAATATGTGTCGCCGGATCCCCGGACTTGCGTCTGGCTGTAGTCTCTGGACCGTACGCGCCCGGGCCCATCGAATCCGATTGGGCTCCAATAATGGAATTCACCGCTACGGATATCTTTCAGCACTCGCCCTTCGGCGACATGCTGAATTCATTAAGGTCTCTCTCTTTGTCAGGAGACTCTTGGCTGAACTATGTCCGACTCGAGTGGGAAGCAGGCAATGAGGAAATTCGTTACCCACCCACCACCCACTTCATTGCCGCGGTCGATGATTTGACCGACATGCTTGACTTTGACTCCGAAGACATCGACGGTGTGGACGACGATGCAGGAGAAGAATAGGAACCACCACCCACGGGGCGCTGGACCGCCACCTCCTCGTATGATATATATGGTGGACACTCCCAAAGAAACCAATGGCGATGAGGCAATAGAGGATAACCCCTGAAAGAAGAAATCAAAGCATGGGCGTCATCGGCGCCGCTCTAAGCCACGCCACAGCAATGTCGGCACAGAAGATGAAAACAATCTGGATGGTGCCGAAGATGAATACAATCCCGATCAACCTGCCTTCGAGCAGGCCGGACAGGAAGACGGGCATGTTAGCCCAGATGAATAGGCGAAAGACGGATACTTGGAGGAGGACAACTACATGCCCCCTTCCGAAGACGAGGCGAGCCTCGGCGATGATGAATTCGGCATGCCAGAGGATCCCGTAGAGCAGGAGCACTTCAAGCGCCGGCTTATGGCCACTACAAGAAGCCTGAAAAGGAAGCAGCAGCAGCTCCAAGCTGATCAAGATCTGCTCACAGACAGATGGACTGAGGTCCTGGCAGCCGAGGAATACGGACTCGAGCGCCACACCAAAGGTTACCCAAAGCACAAGTTGCTACCTCAACTCGAGGGGGAGGCCCTAAAGCCCACACTACCAGCACAGGACGAGGCTGACCGGCCACCTCGTGGACGGGATAAAACGACGTATCAGCCTGAATACCAGCCCGCACCCCCACGCCAATACACTATGGCCCGGGACAATAGGCAGGACCTGCAAGACATACTGGAAAACAAGGCAGGACAACCAAGATCTATCTACGGATCGCGGGGGCGCGCCCCAACACATGACGATGATCTTCATGCCGGATACATTATCAACAAGTCCAGCCGGGCCGAACATAGCCAACCAGACTTATTCAAACTGCGTACCAAAATAGCCCGGCATAGAGGCGCCGCACACCCCCTCTGCTTCACTGACGAAGTAATGGATCATGAATTCCTAGAAGGGTTTAAACCCGTAAACATCGAATCATACGGTGGCACAACAGACCTTGCAGTATGGATCAAAGATTTCCTTCTCCACATTCACATGGCCCGCAGTGATGATCTACATGCCATCAAGTATCTTCCCCTTAAACTCAAAGGACTGGCCCGACACTGGCTGAATAGCCTGCCGGCAAATTCCATCGGTAGTTGGGAAAACATGGAGGACGCGTTCCTCGACAACTTCCAAGGCACATACATGCGACCACCGGATGCTGACGACTTGAGTCACATTACCCAACAGCTCGGAGAGTCAGCCAGGAAATTCTGGACTTGGTTCCTAAATAAAAAGAACCAAATTGTTGATTGTCCAGACGCCAAAGCCTTGGCGGCCTTTAAGCATAATATCCGCGATGAATAGCTCACCCGACACCTCGGCCAAGAAAAACCGAAGTCCATGGCAGCCCTCACGACACTCATGACCGGCCTCTGCGCGGGCGAGGACAGCTGGTTGGCTCGCAGTAGCACCACGCCAAGAAACTCCGGCACTTTAGATGTCTGCAATAGTAACGGCAAGCAATGGCGCAACAGACACAAGCGTCGGAACAATGGCGACAACACTGAAGACACGACAGTCAACACCGGATTCAGTGGCTCCAAATCCGGTCAGCGGAAAAAGCCGTTCAAGAGAAACAATCAGGGATCGTCCAGTATGGACCGCATACTTGATCGCTCGGGCCAAATTCACGGCACCCTTGATAAGCCAGCCAACCACACTAACAGAGATTGTTGGGTGTTCAAACAGGAAGGCAAGATAAATGCCGAAAACAAGGACAAGGGGCTGCACAACGACGATGACGAGGAGCCCCGGCGTCCGAACATTGGGGGACAGAAGAAACTTCCTCCCCAGGTAAAAACGGTAAACATGATCTATGCCACCCACATTCCCAAACGAGAACGAAAGCAAGCACTAAGGGACGTCTATGCGATGGAGCCAGTCGCCCCAAAGTTCAACCCATGGTGAGCATGTCCGATCACTTTTGATCGTAGGGACCACCCTACCAGCATCCGTCACGGCAGTTCAGCCGCACTAGTCCTTGACCCAATCATCGACGGATTCCACCTCACACGAGTCCTTATGGACGGTGGCAGTAGCTTGAACCTGCTTTATCAGGACACAGTGTGCAAAATGGGCATCGGTCCTTCAAGGATCAAACCCACCAAAACCACCTTTAAAGGTGTAATTCCAGGAGTAGAGGCCCGTTGTATGGGCTCCATAACACTGGAAGTGGTCTTCGGATCCCCGGATAACTTCCGAAGCGAGGAGTTAATCTTTGATATCGTCCCTTTCCGTAGTGGCTATCATGCACTGCTTGGACGAACCGCATTCGCTCGATTCAATACGGTACCACACTATGCATACCTCAATCTCAAGATGACAGGACCTCGCGGGGTTATAATAGTCAATGGAAACACAAACCGCTCTCTCTGTACAGAAGAGCAGACAGCGGCCCTCGTGGCAGAAGTACAAAGCAACCTTCTTCGGCAGACTGCCAATTCGGCGACAACAACCCCAAACACCGTCAAGCGAGTCCGGAGTACTCTGCAACAGGATCCCCAGGGACGCCAAGAGCGTGACTAGTAGTCCGGCCTCCGCCCTGGCGCCATTCAAGCAGCATTTGTGCCGCGCGTACATAATTACGCACTCAAAATACCATGGGCATAGGCGGAGGCGCAACGGTGATGCGGTCCACGGTGCGGTTCAACCGCCACAAGACCCGCACAATTTAATAACCTTCTTTCTCATTCAGGACCCTACTTTCGGGCAGCCCCTTCAGAGAACCGGATTATCGAACTTACCACAGGAAGGAAAACCAAGGAGGCAAAAGGCTTTTCGCACAAAGGGAATACCCGGGTGGTATCTATCAATGATCGTTATACCTGTTTTACATACCCACATGCGGCCCACCCTTTGATAGGACATGTCAAATAGTCCTATTTGCTTAACGCATTAATTGTACACATACGCTTGGACGTATTATTTAAATAACAATGAGGAATAATACATAGCGTCAGCTTATTATTCCTATCTTCACATTTGCCCTAAAAATGTTTATTTAATATTGCATCCCAACACTTTGGTACGTTTAGTTTGCCAGGGGCTTCTTATGGTGCCCCATAATACGGCAAGATAAATCCGAACACTTTCGACAGTGCGGCACCCCAAACTTATAGCATTATATGCATCAGCTCCGAATCATGTCTTGGGTCAATAGTTGGGTTTTCCCGGCTCCCTTGTTTTGGTACCTTATGTTCCGTTATATTGGCTAAGGTAGCGCAGGGAGAACTATTGTGATTGTGTCCCGGTTCTTTCGGACGAGCACCTCAGTAGAGAAAGCCGAAAACTAACTGTCATGATGCAGCGAGAGCTGGTCGCTGTTCGAGAGGTCTTAAATCCTTAAAGATTTTTTCCGCTTCAGGCGAGGAATCGGCCTTGTCCGATTTAGGCGTCTATAGCGTCCCAATTTGGCTTTCCGAATTCTAGGGGCTTCGCCGAAATTTAAAATTGTAGAATTCTATGGCTAAGTGAGAGTTATAAAGCCACATAGTCTGATTGCCTTGTTCGCTGTGCCAAACACCTCCTTAAAGGACCAATTTTTTTGGATAAAGAGTGTTTGGGTTTTCCACGAACACCCCAGTACTAGTTAAGTGGGGGCGGAAGCTGACGACTGGCCTACTTTCAAAATTTTATAAACAGCCGCACAGAAGGTAATATTTTAAATCAACAAAGCGCCATATAGCGCAAACAAACTAGTCTTCATATTACAAAGATGACATGAGTACATTCACTCAAAGAATATGTCCTTGGTACATTCATCGGCCACGAGGCGAATGCCTTTCATAATGCCATCATAATATTTTTTGGGGTAGCGATGCGCCTAGCCCTCCGGTGGTCCATCCTTCACCAGCTTCTCTGCATCTAGCTTGGCCCAATGCATCTTCACACGGGCAAAGGCCCGGCGGGCACCCTCAATACAAACGGATTGCTTGATAACTTCAAGCCACGGACAGGCATTTACCATCCGCTTTATAAGGCCGAAGTAGCTGTCGGGCAGGGGCTCGCCAGGCCATATCCAGACTATGAAGTCCTTCATGGCCACTTCGGCCGCCCTGTGGAGTTCAACCAATTGCTTCAGTTGGTCACTCAGAGGCATTGGGTGTTCGGCTCCAGTATACTGGGACCAGAATAGCTTCTCCGTCGAGCTCCCCTCTTCGGCACGGTAGAACTCCGTGGCATTCGATATGCTGCGTGGCAGATCTACGAATGCCCCTGGAGAGCTCCGAATTCGGGTAAGTAAAAGAAATTGTCTCCTCCACATGCTTGCTTTGCATAATGAATGCCTTACCCACCGCTATCTTCTTGGCCGCCTGGATTTCCTATTGGAACTTTTGGGCTTCGGCCTTGGCGTCTTTCGCACTCTGGAGGGCCTTTGCAAGCTTAGACTCTCGCGTCTTGAAGTCACGCTCCAAGGACTCAAACTTCTTGCCGAGCTCCTGAAGCTCTTGCTGTACCTCGCCCACCCTAGCATCTTGTTTTTCACACTCAATACGCTCCGCGGCCGCCTTGTCTTCGGCCTCGGATAGCGCTTTCTTCAGGGCCGCCACTTCGGTCGTGGTCCCTATTAAAAAATCATGACGCTTTTTGTTAGCATCACCAATTTTTTCTCCTATATATGACACATGGACGGGGTATCACTCACCTTTGTTCTCTTCTGATAACCCACAAGTGTAGGGGATCGCAACAGCTTTCGAGGGTAAAGTATTCAACCCAAATTTATTGATTCGACACAAGGGGAGCCAAAGAATATTCTTGAGTATTAGCAGTTGAGTTGTCAATTCAACCACACCTGGATAACTTAGTATCTGCAACAAAGTATTTAGTAGCAAAGTAGTATGATACTAAAGGTAACGGTGGCAAAAGTAAAGATAATAGTTTTTTGGTTTTTGTAATAGTTGTAACAGTAGCAACGGAAAAGTAAATAAGCGAAGAACAATATGTGAAAAGCTCGTAGGAAATGGATCAGTGATGGATAATTATGCTGGATGCGATTCCTCATGTAATAGCTATAACATAGGGTGACACGGAACTAGCTCCAGTTCATCGATGTAATGCAGGCATGTATTCCGTAAATAGTCATACGTGCTTATGGAAAAGAACTTGCATGACATCTTTTGTCATACCCTCCCATGGCAGCGGGGTCCTAGTGGAAACTAAGGTATATTAAGGCCTCCCTTTAATAGGGAACCGAAACAAAGCATTAGCACCTTGTGAATACATGAACTCCTCAAACTATGGTCATCACCGAGAAGTATCCTAATTATTGTCACTTCGGGGTTGTCGGATCATAACACATAATAGGTGACTATAGACTTGCAAGATAGGAACAAGAACACACATATATTCATGAAAACATAATAGGTTCAGATCTGAAATCATGGCACTCGGGCCCTAGTGACAAGCATTAAGCATAGCAAAGTCATAGCAACATCAATCTCAGAACATAGTGGATACTAGGGATCAAACCCTAACAAAACTAACTTGATTACATGGTAAATCTCATCCAACCCATCACCGTCCAGCAAGCCTACGATGGAATTACTCACGCACGGTGGTGAGCATCATGAAATTGGTGATGGAGGATGGTTAATGATGACGACGGCGATGAATCCCCCTCTCCGGAGCCCCGAACGGACTCCCGATCAGCCCTCCCGAGAGAGATTAGGGCATGGCGGTGGCTCCATGTCGTAAAACGCGATGAAACTTTCTCGCTGATTTTTCTCTCCCCGAACGTGAATATATGGAGTTGGAGTTGAGGTCGGTGGAGGTCCAGCGGGGCCATGAGATAGGGGGCGCGCCCTATGGGGGGGGGGCGCCCCCCTGTCTCGTGGACAGGGTGTGGCCCCCCTAGTGTATTTCTTTCACCCAGAAATTCTTATTAATTCCAAAAAGTGCCTCCGTGGATTTTTAGGACATTCCGAGAACTTCTCTTTTCTACACGTAAAACAACATCATGGCAGTTGATACGTCTCCGTCGTATCTACTTTTCCAAACACTTTTGCCCTTGCTTTGGACTCTAACTTGTATGATTTGAATGGAACTAACCCGGACTGACGCTGTTTTCAGCAGAATTGCCATGATGTTGTTTTATGTGCAGAAAATAAAAGTTCTCGGAATGACTTGAAACTCCACGGAATATCTTAGAATAAATAATAAAAAATCCTCACCAAAGATGAAGACCAGGGTGCCCACACCCTGTCCACGAGGGTGGGGGCGCGCCCCCCCAGTCCTGGGTGCGCCCCCTACCTCGTGGGCCCCCTGGAGACCCTCCGACGCCAACTCCAACTCTATATATTGGCTTTCGGGAAGAAAAAAATAGGAGAGAAGAAATCATTGCATTTTACGATATGGAGCCGCCGCCAAGCCCTAATCTCTCTCGGGAGGGCTGATCTGGAGTCCGTTTGGGGCTCCGGAGAGGGGGATTCGTCGCCATCGTCATCATCAACCATCCTCCATCACCAATTTCATGATGCTCACCGCCGTGTGTGAGTAATTCCATCATAGGCTTGCTGGACGGTGATGGGTTGGATGAGATTTATCATGTAATCGAGTTAGTTTTGTTAGGGTTTGATCCCTAGTATCCACTATGTTCTGAGATTGATGTTGCTATGACTTTGCTATGCTTAATGCTTGTCACTAGGGCCCGAGTGCCATGATTTCAGATCTGAACTTATTATGTTTTCATGAATATATGTGTGTTCTTGATCCTATCTTGCAAATCTATAGTCACCTACTATGTGTCTGATCCGGCAACCCCGAAGTGACAATAATCGGGACCACTCCCGGTGATGACCATAGTTTGAGGAGTTCATGTATTCACTATGTGCTAATGCTTTGTTCCGATTCTCTATTAAAAGGAGGCCTTAATATCCCTTAGTTTCCAATAGGACCCCGCTGCCACGGGAGGGTAGGACAAAAGATGTCTTGCAAGTTCTTTTCCATAAGCACGTATGACTATATACGGAATACATGCCTACGTTACATTGATGAATTGGAGCTAGTTCTGTGTCACCCTATGTTATTACTGTTACATGACGAACCGCATCCGGCATAATTATCCATCACTAATCCGGTGCCTACGAGTTTTCCATATACTGGTTCTCGCTTATTCACTTTTCCGTTGCTACTGTTACAATCACTACAAAATACCAAAAACATTACTTTTGCTGTCTTTACTTTTGTTACCGTTACCACCACTATCTTATTACTTTGCTACTAAACACTTTGTTGCAGATACTAAGTTTCCAGGTGTGGTTGAATTGACAACTCAGCTGCTAATACTTGAGAATATTCTTTGGCTCCCCTTGTGTCGAATCAAAAATTTGGGTTGAATACTCTACCCTCGAAAACTGTTGCGATCCCCTATACTTGTGGGTTATCAAGACCTTTTTCTGGTGCCGTTGTCGAGGAGAATAGCTCTATTCTTTGAGTCATTTGGGATTTATATCTGCTGGACACTATGAAGAACTTGAAAGACGATCGAACTACTATTTTGCCCTCAACTACGAGGGGAGGTAAGGAACTGCCATCTAGCTCTGCACTAGATTCTCCTTCCGTTATAAGTAAGCTTGCGACACCTAAACCTGCTATTGCTATGAATTCTAATATGTCGCATGTTATTGATGATGCCACTTCTGCTATGCATGATACTTATGATGAAACTACTTCTATGCTTGATAATACTGTACCCCTTTGTAAATTTCTTGATGAGCAGATTTCTAGGTCTAGAGAAAGAAAAATTATTGAATCTGAATACGATGATGAGAGTGATGATGAGAATATGCCTGCTATTCCTAAGGGTTATCTTTTCGATGCGGAATCTTCTGCAGCTATTTTTGCTTGCCAGGATAGATACGAACTTAAGAGGTTGCTAGTTAAATGGAGTAAAGAATCTCTTAGAGATAGAATGAAACCTGGCCCTGCTTTTGCTACTTCACCTATCTGTGTTCCCGATAAGGATTATTATGAATTTTTTGTTGATCCAGATATAATTACTTTGGTTGAATCTGATCCTTTCTATGGCTATGAATCTGAAACTGTTGTGGAACATCTTACTAAGTTAAACGATATAGCCGTCCTGTTTACTAATGATGAGAGATCGCGCTACCTTTATTTACTCAAAATATTTCCGTTCTCATTAAAGGGTGATGCTAAGATATGGTTTAATTTTCTTGATCCTGGTTGTGTGCGTAGTCCCCAGGATATGATTTATTACTTCTCTGCTAAATATTTCCCTGCTCATAGGAAACAAGCTGCTTTGAGGGAAATATACAACTTCGTGCAAATTGAAGAAGAGAGTCTCCCACAAGCTTGGGGGAGGCTTCTCAAGTTACTTAATGCTTTGCCTGATCATCCTCTTAAGAAACCTGAAATACTTGATATCTTTTATAATGGGCTAACTGATGCTTCCAGAGATTACCTGGATAGTTGTGTTGGTTCTCTTTTCAGGGAAAGAACACAGGATGAAGTTGAAGTTCTATTGAATAATATGTTGACAAATGAAAATAATTGGGCACCTCCCGAGCCAACTCCCGAGCCAGCTCCTGAGCCAATTACTGAGCCTATTCCTAAACCCACTCCGAAGAAGAGAGGTGTTCTATTTCTCAGTCCCGAAGATATGCAAGAGGCAAAGAAATCTATGAAAGAAAAAGGTATTAAAGCTGAAGATGTTAAGAATTTACCTCCTATTGAAGAAATACATGGTCTTAATTTACTGCCTATTGAAGAAGTTTATGATCTGAATTCCTTATTCACTGAAGAACCTCCTGATCCCGATATCTCGACACAGGTAGTAAAGGTAAATTCTCTCTATAGATATGATAAAGCTGAAGTCCCTCCTACTAAAATTGCTAGTCAGTGCTTGGATGAGTTTGATAACTTTATGTTTAAGCAAGATGACTTAATGCTTATTTTGGTAGACAATTAAAATAGAATACCTTTATGATTAAATGCTTGGGTGATTATATGGCTAATATTAGAGGTGAACTTAAACTTGTTAGCAAACATGCTTCTATGGTTACCATTCAAGTAGAACAAGTACTTAAAGCTCAGAAAGAAGTGCTTGATGAAATGAATAGTAAGAAAAATGATTATGCTGTTAGAGTGGCTACTAGAACTGGTAGAATGACTCAAGAACCTTTGTATCCTGAAGGCCACCCTAAGAGAATCGAGCAAGATTCTCAGAGAAATAATATTGATGTACCTAGTTCTTGTAAAAGGAAGAAAAAGAAAAATGATAGGACTTTGCAAACTTCTAGTGAACCTATTGCTGAACCACTTGAGAATCCAAATGATATCTCTATGTCTGATGCTGAAACACAATCTGGTAATGAACATGAACCTAGTGAAAATATTAGTGATGATGTTCATGATGATGCTCAACCTAGTAATGATAATGATGTAGAAGTTGAACCTGCAGTTGATCTTGATAACCCACAATCAAGGAATCAACGTTATGATAAAAGAGACTTTGTTGCTAGGAAACATGGTAAAGAAAGGGAACCATGGGTTCAGAAACCCATGCCTTTTCCTCCGAAACCATCCAAGAAAAAGGATGACGATGATTTTGAGCGCTTTGCTGAAATGATTAGACCCATCTTTTTGTGTATGCGATTAACTGATGTGCTCAAAACAAATCCTTATGCTAAGTATATGAAGGATATCATTACTAATAAAAGAAGGATACCAGAAGCTGAAATTTCCACTATGCTTGCTAATTATACTTTTATAGGTGGAATACCAAAGAAACTTGGAGATCCAGGAGTACCTACTATACCATGCTCCATTAAGAGAAATTATGTTAAAACTGCTTTATGTGATCTTGGAGCCAGTGTTAGTGTTATGCCTCTCTCTTTATATGGTAGACTTGACTTGAATAAGTTGACACCTACTGAAATATCTTTGCAAATGGCTGATAAATCAACTGCTATACCTGTCGATATTTGTGAGGATGTGCCTGTTGTAGTTGCAAACGTTACTATTTTAACGGACTTTGTTATTCTTGATATTCCCGAGGATGATAGTATGTCATTATTCTTCGAAGATCTTTCCTTAATACTGCAGGGGCTGTTATTGATTGCAGCAAAGGCATCACTTTTCATGTTAATGGTAATGAGCACACGGTACATTTTCCGAGGAAACAACCTCAAGTTTATAGTATCAACTCTATTGGAAAAATTCCATCAATTATATTTGGAGGTTTGGAATTTCCTCTCCCTACTGTCAAGAAAAAGTATGATATTCTTATTGTTGGGGATTTTCATATCCCTGTTGAGGTAACTTAGTGCTATTCGAAATTTCTCCGGTTCCGTGTTATTCGAAATGAGTTTGTTAACAAGACTTGATCAACCTTGTTAGTGGGTTCATTTTGATGATCACGAGATGGATGAAACTAGAAGCACAACCTTCTGTACCCTCTTTATATTTTCTGTTATTTAGTAGAAATAAAGTAAAATAGTATTTTTTTTCTGTCTGTCTCCTGACTTATCCATGCAATATAAAAATATCCCGAAAATAAAAGTCCTCAGACTGCCATGCCCATTTAATATGAATTTTTCGAGAATATTTGAGGATTTAATGTGCAAAAAATTCCGCGGGGGGAGCTGCCACCTGGCCACGAGGGTGGAGGGCGCGCCCTACCCCCCTGGGCGCGCCCCCGTGCCTTGTGGGCCCATGGTAGCCATCCTCCACTTATCCCTACACCCATCTTCTTCCTTTGCCTCGCACCAACACGAAAAACCAACTCAAGCACGAGTTCCAGCCCCTGTTGCTGTTGATTTTCGATCTCCTTGCTCAAAGCACCTCTCGCAAAACTGCTTGGGGAGATTGTTCCTTGGTATGTGACTCCTCCATTGGTCCAATTAGTTTTTGTTCTAGTGCTTTATTCTTTGCAAATTTGTACTGCATAGGTGACCATGTTCTTGAGCTTGCATGTCAAATTTATATGGTTCCAAGTAGGTCCAATGCTTGCTATAGGCTCTAGGCACTTATGGGAGTTGTTGCTATCAATTTTATTGAAGTTGGTTCGTTTTTATTTGAAGTTACTAAAAATTTCAGATTATTTCAGAAAATATTGAAGAGACTTTTGAGGGGCTCATCGAGCCGAAGCTCGAAGGAAAAACAAAAAGAATAAGAGCAGAAGCCCAAATTTAATTTGCCACGCACCGCGGAGGTCCGGCCGTGTGAATGGCCTTCCGATGACTTCTTGAGGAGAGCTGGGATTTATGAGGATTTCTATTTATTGATTGAGAATGCTGGCCTCACCGACTTCCTCCGCGACCAACGTCATCAGTATCTCTTACTCACAAATACTTTTGTGCAAAACTTCTACTTTTTCCCTAAGAAATCACCTCCATCAGTAGAGTTTCATTTATATGACGTTATTAAGGAGATGACATTAGCTGAATTTTGTGAGGTTTGCAAAATACCCTTTGAGGGCTCCTTGGATGAACCACACCATAACAAAGTGGAAGCTTTTATTAACACTATCACTATGGGGGAAACCAGGAAGGTTTCTGATGCAAGGATTACTAGCATACATTTTCCTGTTTTACGCTACTTTGCCTTATTTGCTAGTCGTTGCTTGATTGGACGCGGGAACTGTGGAAACCTTAGTGTTCCTGATATTATTATTTTGTTCCATGGTTTATACTGCAATAACTCTTTTAGTATGGGTGGAATTGTTGCTAGATGGTTAAGTCTGAACCGTACTAAGGGCCCTATCTTTGGAGGCATTTATGCTTCACGCCTAGCTGAATATTTTGAAATACCTATTAGGCATGAGCAGAAAGAAGAAACATCGTTGCCCCGTGCTTATTTAGATTATAAGAGTATGCTAGTGCATGACTTTCTTGTTAAGAGTCATGAAGGGGAGCTCAAATATAAATTATACTTTGATAAACATCACCCTGAGACTATTACTTTGCCTGCTCCCTCTTTGTTTAACTTGTCTGCAGGTCCTCACATCGTCCCGTGGGCGGCCATTCAAACCTATCGGAATCCTGCACCAACCCCGGAACCGGAACCACAAGATGAGCCTCCACGATAGTTTGTTTATTCTTGGGATCCAGAGGTGGTTGCCAGCTAGTGGCAGTCAGAGTCTTATTCATCACAGTATGACCCCAGCTTCACGTACGGGTACCCGCCAGGCTATCCCTGGCAATAGACCAACTAAGGCCAAAAGCCTAAGCTTGGGGGAGTACGTATTTCCCACCGACATTACATTCATGTTCACACACACTCATTGCTAGATGTCGGTGCTCATACTCTTTCACTGTAATATCCATGCTAGTTTATTTTCTTTTTCCTGCTTTCTTCTTGTGTGTTTATTAAACCTTAAGAAAAAACCAAAAAAATTGTTAGTAGTAGTTTATTTCTTTTTTGTAGGAATTAAAAAGAAAACCCAAAAAATATTTCCCGTTCTTCTTTTGCTTGTTGGGAGCTTTTCCGTGTAAATAGTTTTATTTTCTTTTCTTTCCTTTGGGGTCGAGAAGACTATATTGAAAATGCTTAGTGGCTCTTATATGCATGATTGTTTATTTAACTTAGATCCCATATTACTTGTCTTCTCCAGTTTATTGAATGCTTGCAGATTCCAGCTTAGTCCAATGCACGTGCACTCTTATTATTATACACAACGTTCGGTCGTGCAAGTCAAAGGCAATAATGATGATATATGATGGACTTATTGGGATGAGAAAAGCTGGTATGAACTCGGCCTCTCTTGTTTTTGTAAATATGATGATTCATCGTTCCTGAGTCAGCTATTATGAAGTAAACTTATTTGCAATGACATTTAGAGATTATAGTTGCTTGTGCCATGCTTGATTAGCTATGAGTTATAATGGTTTACCTTGCGTGCCAACATGCTATTAGAATGATTATGATGTGATATGATGGGATGGTATCCTCCCTTAAATGAATTGAGTGACTCGACTTGGCACATGTTCACGCATGTAGTTGAATCAAATCAACATAGCCTTCATGATATTTATGTTCATGGTAGATTATATCCTACTCATGCATGTATTCGGTGTAAATTAATTTTAATGCACGTTTACAACTATTGTCGCTCTCTCAGTTGGTTGCTTCCCAGTCTTTTGCTAGCCTTCACCTGTACTAAGCGGGAATACTGCTTGTGCATCCAAACTCCTTAAACCCCAAAGTTGTTCCATATGAGTCCACTATACCTACCTATATGCGGTATTTACCTGCTGATCCAAGTAAATTTGTATGTGCCAAACTCCAAACCTTCAAATGAAATTCTGAAAGTGCAACTATCCCTAGGTGGTTTTGGTAATTCATAACAACATATAGCTCATTGCGCTAATGCTTTCCAAGACTATTATTTCAGGAAAGCTCAATGAATGGCATGGCATGGATGATGAAAGTGGATCCCTCAAAATACTAAGGACAAAGGATTAGCTCAAGCTCAAAAGCTCAAGACTCTTCATTTTACATTTTAGTGATCCAAGATCACATTGAGTCTATATGAAAAGCCAATACTATCAAGGAGGGATGAGGTGTTGCTTAATGAGCCTCTTGCTTCATGTGCTTAGTGATATGCTCCAAAAAACCTCAACTACTTTCCCACATCCACAAATGACCTAAACCCAAAGCCAAAATCGGTCATACCGATTCTTCCTATCCGGCGCCACCGATTCCAAAAGTCATAGCCACTGCCACAAACCCTAAGCAAATCGGTCTTACCGATAGGGATCTCGGTCTCACCGAGATGGGATTGTAATCTCTCTGTTTCCCTTCGTAACGTTTCGGTCTAACCGAAGTGAGCGATTGGTCCCACCGAGATTGCAATGTAAACTCTATGTTTCCTTTTTGTAACATTTCGGTCTCACCGAAAAGAGCAAATCGGTCCGACCCAGTTTACTTGACCAACTCTCTGAAAGCTTATTACCAAATCGGTCTCACCGAGTTTGTGTAATCGGTCTCACCGAGATTACGTTACGCCCTAACCCTAACCATATCGGTCCTACCGAGTTGCATGTCAGTCCCACCGAAAATCACCAACGGTCACTAGGTTTACTAAATCGGTCTGATCGAGTCTGTTGAATCAGTCCCACCGAGTTTGGTAAATTGTGTGTAACGGTTAGATTTTGTGTGGAGGCTATATATACCCCTCCACCTCCTCTTCATTCGTGGAGAGAGCCATCAAAACGAAACTACACTTCCAACTTACCATTTCTGAGAGAGAACCACCTACTCATGTGTTGAGGCCAAGATATTCCATTCCTACCATATGAATCTTGATTTCTAGCCTTCCCAAGTTGCTTTCCACTCAAATCTTCTTTCCACCAGATCCAAAACCTATGAGAGAGAGTTGAGTGTTGGGGAGACTATCATTTGAAGCACAAGAGCAAGGAGTTCATCATCAACGCACCATTTGTTACTTCTTGGAGAGTGGTGTCTCCTAGATTGGCTAGGTGTCACTTGGGAGCCTCCGACAAGATTGTGGAGTTGAACCAAGGAGTTTGTAAGGGCAAGGAGATCGCCTACTTCATTAAGATCTACCGCTAGTGAGGCAAGTCCTTCGTGGGCGATGGCCATGGTGGGATAGACAAGGTTGCTTCTTCGTGGACCCTTCGTGGGTGGAGCCCCCCGTGGACTCGCGCAGCCGTTACCCTTCGTGGGTTGAAGTCTCCATCAACGTGGATGTACGATAGCACCACCTATCGGAACCACGCCAAAAACATCCGTGTCTCCAATTGTGTTTGAATCCTCCAAACCCTTCCCTTTACTTTCTTGCAAGTTGCATGCTTTAATTTCCGCTGCCTATACACTCTTTGCATGCTTGCTTGAATTGTGTGATGATTGCTTGACTTGTCCTAAAGTAGCTAAAAACTGCCAAACTCTAAAATTGGGAAAAGGTTAAGTTTTTATTGGTCAAGTAGTCTAATCACCCCCCCTCTAGACATACTTCAAGGTCCTACAAGTGGTATCAGAGCTTTGGTCTCCATTTGCTTTGATTTCCATAGCTTTTGGTGGTCATAGCCTTGGTTTCACAACCTAGGAGAGTATGGCGTCTAGCGAGGGAAATTATCACCGTAGAGGTCCTTACTTTGATGGTACTAATTTTGCTAGTTGGAAGCATAAGATGAAAATGCATATTCTTGGACATAACCCCGCCGTTTGGGCAATTATTTGTATTGGCTTGCAAGGTGAATTCTTCGATGGGAGAGAACCGAACCGTGAAGCTAATGTGGAAGAATTGAAGATGCTGCAATACAACGCTCAAGCATGTGACATCATCTTCAACGGATTGTGCCCCCAAGAATTCAACAAAATCAGCCGTCTTGAGAATGCAAAGGAAATTTGGGATACTTTGATTGATATGCATGAAGGTACCGAGTCCGTCAAGGAATCCAAGTTGGATGTGCTCCAGAGTCAGCTTGACAAGTTCAAAATGAAGGATGGTGAAGGTGTCGCTGAAATGTACTCTAGGCTTGCTCTTATCACAAATGAGATTGCCGGCTTAGGGAGTGAAGAGATGACCGACAAGTTCATCATCAAGAAAATCCTAAGAGCATTGGATGGAAAGTATGATACCGTGTGCACATTGATCCAAATGATGCCAAACTACAAAGATCTCAAGCCAACGGAAGTCATTGGAAGGATTGTTGCTCATGAGATGTCACTCAAGGATAAGGAGGAACTTCACAACAAGTCAAGTGGTGCTTACAAAGCCTCAAGTGAAGTCCCCACATCATCAAGTGATTAACCAACCTTCAATGAAGAATTGAGCTTAATGGTGAAGAACTTCAACAAATTCTACAAGAGTAGAACCAAAGAAAGAAGCTCCAAGTCAAGGTCTTATCATGACAAAAGGTCTTCTAGTCGAGAGCGCAATTGCTACAATTGTGGGAGACCCAGACACTACTCCAATGAGTGTATGGCACCCTACAAAAGAAGAGAAGATTCTCCAAAAAGAAGAAGCAAAAGAGAAGAATCACCACCAAGAGAGAGGAGGAGGAGAGATGATCGTCATGAACGAAGACCCTCACAGAGAAGCAAGGATTCGGAAAGAAAGGACAAGTCATCAAGGAGCTACACAAAATGAAGACATCAAGCTCATGTTGGTGAATGGGTATCCGGCTCCGACTCCGACAATCACTCCGAGAGAAGCTATCACTCCGACTTCGAATATACTCAAGATGAAGGTGTTGCCGGTCTAGCACTTGTGTCAACCAACTCCTACGACATATTTGATTCACCAAATGAAGGTGTTTGAAGATGCTTCATGGCCAAAGGTCCAAAGGTGACACATCCCGAGTATGTTGATTTTAATAGTGATGAAGATGACTTGCTTGTGGATGATGATTTACTTGTTGACAACTCTAGTGATGAATACTATGATGAAACGTCAATTAATCATGCTAATCAAATGAATGACAATGATAAGGAGAAAATTGAGCTTCTAACTAAAGAACTAAACACTCTTAAGTTGGCTCATGAAACTATCTTCAAAGATCATCGAGAACTTTTAAGGGCTCATGAGAAGTTACGCTTTGAAAAGCTCAATCTTGAGCAAGAGCATGAGTTCTTAAAGGCAATCAATGATGATCTCCGCAAGAAAAGTTCTTCTTACATTGCTAAGCGTTTACTCTTATCTACTTACATGCCTCAAGTCAAGTCTAGTAACAAGTACAAGAAAGATACTTCCTCTAGTAGTAGCAATAATAATGTCAAATCCAATATTGTTGCTTCTAGTAGTTCTCTTGATTCCACTAATGATTCTCTTAGCCAAGTTACACTTGAGCAAGAAAATAGCTTATTGAAGGGAATTATCGAGAAAGGTGTTTACAAGAGCCTTGCTGGGAGTAAGCAATTCGAGGAAATTGTATGCAAGCAAGGAAGGCACCGGAAGAATCAAGGTGTTGGTTTTGAATGAAAGTTCAATGCCAATGGAGTTGAGTGGGAAGAAGATCAATACCCCAAGACGAAGTTTGTTCCTCAACAAGAGAAGTATGATCCTACTTCCTTCAAGGGAACACAAGCTCAAGATGATCTTCCACCACAAGACCACAAGAACAAAGGCAAGGACAAGCTTCAAGAAGAGATTGATGCATTTGAAGAAGCACCTAAAGCCTCGTTCAAGTGGGTCCCCAAGACTACGTCAAGTTCTACTTCATCAAGTACAACTACAACTCCAAGGATTCCCATCAAGATGATGTGGATCCCGAAGAAGAAGAACTAGAGAGTTCTTGAGGGTGACTCCGCCAACATTCTTCACTCATATCATTTTGGCAAGAACAAGTGCAATCAACTTCCACATCTTGCACTAGTTCAACGAGTCACAAACCCTCATGTTGGTAAGGCAAGGGACAAGGTAACCTAATGTTTTCATGGACATCATCTTGTGTGTGCATCACTCTATGTATATGGATATTCTTGTTTGTTCCTTGTGGGACTAACCCATGTAGGCAAGTTGAAAGTGCAACGCACTCCAAAGGATTGCTCCAAATGATCTACATCAACATTGAGCATCTACATCTTCAACACCTACATGAAGTCATCATCGACAAAACCCAAGGTTAGTTCATCCCTCTAAGGGGGGATCTCACATCTAGGGGGAGCTTAACTCTAAGAATTGAGTCAAAGCAACTCTAATGATGTGAACACATCAATGCATTATGTAAAAGTGGTAACCCCACTTGAGCTTAAACGATGAGTATGACCTATGATCAAATGTTCTCATTTGACTCCTAAGTCAATATACTCATATATAGATGACCTAGTCATCGTCAATTGCTTGATAGATGCTAAAATTGGTTGTGCATGCTTTGCCACATATTTCTATCGCCATCTTATTGTGTGAGCATGTTGGTGCATATTTTACTCATTCAAGGACATCCACTTGTTGTTTTGATTGTTTGGATTTTTTTTGCCAAGTGGATGGACAAGAATGCCTAAGAACCTTCTTTAGCTATCTGTGCTTTTCTCGTCTCAAACTCTATTCATGCTACATCAAAAAATTTGATCAAGTCAGATTCGAACCACTCTGTGTGAGGAGCACTCGGAGTCCCCGATTCGTCATAGACTTAAACTTCCAAAACCTCTTAGTGATTCTCTGTCTGACCGATTCTTCCATTTCGGTCCTACCGAGATCATCAAGTTGATCTGAGTTTTCAATCTCGGTGCAACCGATTTAAACTTTTCGGTCTCACCGATTTGCTATAACTGAACACAGTTATGCATCTCGGTGCCACCGAGTTGTTCCACTCGGTCACACCGACAGGGTCGGGCTATATATAGCCACGGGCAAATTTTGGAAATTTCTTCGAAACCCTTCGCCCGCGCAACAGCTCGCTCTGCCATCGTGGTCTCTGGATCGTCTCCTCTTCGCCAGCAGCCTCCTGTCGCTGGTCTCCGCTACTGTCAACGGATTTCGTCCCCGCCGTTGCCGCCGTAGCAAGTCCACCGCCAAGATAGGTTATGGACTTAATCTTTGTGCTATCCATGTCTGATTCCTAGCACATTATTTTCATATTGATTCTTGCCACGATTGAAACTCTTCTATCCAGCCAAAGTAGTTCATAGATTAGATGTGATTCAAATTTTTAGGGTTAGGTTTCCGCTGAAACCATCTCGGACCCACCGAGTTGAAAAACTCAGTTTCACCGATTTGGCTTATGCCATTGCACTAGTGACTCTCGGTCTGACCGAGAATTACTAATCGGTGCGACCGATTTGAGGATTCTGTGAAACCCTAGCACTCTCGGTGCCACCGAACTGAAACTCGGTCCAACTGAGATCATCAGTTTAGGTTCCAAAACTGCTTCGGTATCACCGAGTTTGAAAATCGGTGGATCTGAAATGCTTTCTGTGGAAAACTAAAACTGAACTTTTGAGTCATTCTTTTGCAAAAAGCTCTGCATTTTGTGATGCTCATCTTTTCTATCTCATCTATAACTCTTCACAGGGTCAGCAGTCAGCTTTTGCAGTATGTCTGATCAAAGTGACAGCCAGAACAGGTCAGAAGAGCAGATTGACATGAGTCAGGGCACTAGTCCCTCCAGCACTTTAGATGATGGGAGCAGAAGTACTCCTAGCAATTTGCCTAAGGCTGCAACTAGGCAAAGGAAGAAGAGAACTTCAGACTCAGAAGATGAGGATTATAGAGCTGAAGAGGATGAGGCTACTTCCAAGAAGGTAGTGCTCAAAAAGGAGTATGGCTCAGCCAAGACCACTAAGCCTGGACTTAATAGGAAGGTCCTTGACAAGAGGACACCTATGTTGAAGGTCAGAGGGTCAACTCAAATACCTGAAAAGCTTGATCCCAAAGAGGCAGCTGAAGAAAGGAAGAGGAAGGAAAGGGTCAAGAAGACCATGGCCAGAATTGTTGGTCAACCTTCCATGATGGAAGAGGAAGAGGAAGCTTCACCAGCTCCAAAGGCAGCTAAGCTTATGGGAGATGCAATCAGATCAGGGGCTGCAACATCCAAGCCCAAGGAAGCACCCAAAGCTGCCTCCAAGGCCAAGAAAGTTCCAAAGAGGAATACTGGGAGTATTCCAGCTGCTGAGAAGAACAAGGCCCCAGTGCCCAATGTTGCTGAAGATTCAGATGAAGAAGGACAGGTTCTAAGAAAGCTCAAGCCCAAGATAACAGACCACAATGATGCCCATCCCATGGCTGAGGACATGAGAATCAGGAAGGATTCAGGGCTGAGGCTGTGGAGAATGGAAGATCCATATGCTTCAAGAAGAAGAACTGCTGTTGACTACAGGTTCCACACAAAGGAACAGCAGGACTTCTATGAAACAATTCTGTTGGACAAGAAGCCCATAGTCTGTGACATGAGGTGGGTTGACTAGAAATTCATCAAGGAAAATGAACAGCACTATCCTGGAGTGCAACACAGCTTTGTTGCTTGTGGAGTTGCAGATTTTGTTGGACAGAAGTTCACCAACTGGAATGATGAGCTTATCATGCAGTTCTACTCCACAGCACACTTTTACCCAGATGGAAGAATAGTTTGGATGTCTGAAGGTACAAAGTACCAGTCCACTATTGAAGAATGGGCAAGTCTAATCAATGCCCCCAAGGAGAAAGAGGATGACCTAGACATTTATGCAAAGAAGAAGTTGGGTCACAATTCAATGGCTCACATGTACAAGGAAATTCCAGACAAGGCATTAGAGACTCACAAGTTTGGATCAGTTCACTTTCTGCTGTCAGGGTTGCCAACCATAAATTGGATTCTGAGGCACACTTTGTTGCCCAAGTCTGGTGACCATAACATGATCAGAGGGCATGCCATCAACATGTTGCATTTATTTGATGTGCCACAGAAGTTCAAAGTCATGTGCCTTATAGTTGAAACAATCAAGAGGACTGCAACAGATCAGAAGAGGAGCTGTGGATATGCACCTCAGATTCAAGAATTGATAAACTCAAAGATGGGCACAGGAAAATATCAGTTGGATAAGGAACACTTTCCACTTTTATCCAGACTTTGAGGACAATGAGGTTGTCAAGAATGAAGATGATCCACAATCAGTTCAAGCTCAGGAAAAGAAGGAGAAGGCAAAGAGGGAGAAGGCTGCCAAGATGCCAACTCAAGAGGAGGCATCTGAATATTTCTTGAAAACCAAACAGGGGCAGCTTGGTTACTTGATAGCATCATCTCTGAGGATTGAGAAGGGGTTGGCCACCCTAACTCAAAACCAGGAGAGCCTGGAAAGAATCATGGAACAAAAATTCTATGATCTAGATGTCAAGGTAACTGAGATTCAGTCAATTGTGGAGCAGCTGCAGGATGACATGCAGGAGAGGAAGGGCAAGACTACCACCAATGTGTTTGCCAGAGTGCCCAGAGCCCAGAGGTCAGTTGTAGTGCCAGTGACAGACACTAGAGCAACAACTTCAGCACCAGCCACTGCCCCTACAGTTCCAGTGCAACCATCTCTAGCACCAACTCCTCTAGCTCCATCCACTTCAACTGAAGCCTTCGTCCAAGGAGCCATCTCTACACCACCACCAGCAGATCAAGCCTGAGAGTCGATCTAGCACTATGCATTTTCTATGAACTTTTTGGTAACTTGTTGCCAAAGGGGGAGAAAAATGTATAGATCATAGGCTTCAAGAGAGAGAGTGTTGCCTTTGTTCTCTCTTGCTTTATTTGGTGTTTTTTCAATCTTTGTTTGCTTTTGGTTGAGATACTATGCTTGTGAGACATTGATGATCATGTGTTTGATCATAAGCTACACTTATGCATGCTTGATATTATCCTATCTATCTTATGTATTCACTCACTATGCTTGGTGATGAGTGCATGTATTCACTGTTTATTATTTTGAGCACTCCACCAAGATGTATGTGACATGGAAGAGTAACCCATGAGCCTAATTCATTGTGCATTTGCAGTCCAAAGCAAATCTAAAACTATGCACAAATTTAGGGGGAGCTCATGCTTATCACATACTTCTCAAAGCGACGATGTTATTTAATTTTATTATCATTTGTCGAAGCTTTGATCTATATGTTGTCATCAATTACCAAAAAGGGGAGATTGAAAGTGCAACTATCCCTAGGTGGTTTTGGTAATTCATAACAACATATAGCTAATTGAGCTAATGCTATTCCAAGACTATTATTTCAGGAAAGCTCAATGAATGGCATGGCATGGATGATGAAAGTGGATCCCTCAAAATACTAAGGACAAAGGATTGGCTCAAGCTCAAAAGCTCAAGATTCTTCATTTTACATTTTAGTGATCCAAGATCACATTGAGTCTATAGGAAAAGCCAATACTATCAAGGAGGGATGAGGTGTTGCTTAATGAGCCTCTTGCTTCATGTGCTTAGTGATATGCTCCAAAAACCCTCAACTACTTTCCCACATCCACAAATGACCTAAACCCAAAGCCAAAATCGGTCATACCGATTCTTCCTAACCGGCGCCACCGATTCCAAAAGTCATAGCCACTGCCACAAACCCTAAGCAAATCGGTCTTACCGATAGGGATCTCGGTCTCACCGAGATGGGATTGTAATCTCTCTGTTTCCCTTCGTAACGTTTCGGTCTAACCGAAGTGAGCGATCGGTCCCACCGAGATTGCAATGTAAACTCTCTATTTCCTTTTTGTAACATTTCGGTCTCACCGAAAAGAGCAAATCGGTCCCACCAAGTTTACCTAACCAACTCTCTGGAAAGCTCATCACCAAATCGGTCTCACCGAGTTTGTGTAATCGGTCTCACCGAGATTACATTATGCCCTAACCCTAACCATATCGGTCCTACCGAGTTGCATGTCGGTCCCACCGAAAATCACTAACGGTCACTAGGTTTACTAAATCGGTCCGACCGAGTCTGTTGAATCGGTCCCACCGAGTTTGGTAAATTGTGTGTAACTGTTAGATTTTGTGTGGAGGCTATATATACCCCTCCACCTCCTCTTCATTCGTGAAGAGAGCCATCAGAACGAACCTACACTTCCAACTTACCATTTCTGAGAGAGAACCACCTACTCATGTGTTGAGGCCAAGATATTCCATTCCTACCATATGAATCTTGATCTCTAGCCTTCCCAAGTTGCTTTCCACTCAAATCTTCTTTCCACCAGATCCAAAACCTATGAGAGAGAGTTGAGTGTTGGGGAGACTATCATTTGAAGCACAAGAGCAAGGAGTTCATCATCAACGCACCATTTGTTACTTCTTGGAGAGTGGTGTCTCCTAGATTGGCTAGGTGTCACTTGGGAGCCTCCGACAAGATTGTGGAGTTGAACCAAGGAGTTTGTAAGGGCAAGGAGATCGCCTACTTCGTGAAGATCTACCGCTAGTGAGGCAAGTCCTTCGTGGGTAACGGCCATGGTGGGATAGACAAGGTTGCTTTTTCGTGGACCCTTCGTGGGTGGAGCCCTTCGTGGGCAAGGAGATCGCCTACTTCGTGAAGATCTACCGCTAGTGAGGCAAGTCCTTCGTGGGTAACGGCCATGGTGGGATAGACAAGGTTGCTTTTTCGTGGACCCTTCGTGGGTGGAGCCCTCCATGGACTCACGCAACCGTTACCCTTCGTGGGTTGAAGTCTTCATCAACGTGGATGTACGATAGCACCACCTATCGGAACCACGCCAAAAATATCCGTGTCTCCAATTGCGTTTGAATCCTCCAAACCCTTCCCTTTACTTTCTTGCAAGTTGCATGCTTTAATTTCCGCTGCCTATACACTCTTTGCATGCTTGCTTGAATTGTGTGATGATTGCTTGACTTGTCCTAAAGTAGCTAAAAACTGCCAAACTCTAAAATTGGGAAAAGGTTAAGTTTTTATTGGTCAAGTAGTCTAATCACCCCCCCTCTAGACATACTTCAAGGTCCTACAAATTCTGTTTTGTATGCTCGAGCATCTCATGTTTCAACTAGGGCTGCCCTTATCTTCCATGTTAGGCGGGTTATTCTCAAGAGGAGTGGACTCCGCTCCTCATTCACGAGAAAATGGCTGGTCACCGGGATGCCCAGTCCCATGCTTTATGCAAACTAAATCAAAATAATTGCAAACAAAACTCCCCTTGGGACCCGTTGAATGTTGGAGGCACTTGTTGTTTCGAGCAAGCCATGGATTGATGCTTGTGGAGGAGGGGGAGTATAAACTTTATCGTTCTATTTGGGAACCGCCTATAATCTGTTTAGCATGGAAGATATCGTCATCTCATAGTTGTTGCGTTGACAGCAGAATTATGCCGCTCAAAATGTTATTCAATCTCTATTTTAAAATCGAGCTCTGGCACCTCTACAGATCCCTGCTTCCCTCTGCGAAGGGCCTATCCATTTACTTTTATGTCGAGTCATCATCCCTCTTATTAAAAGCACCAGCTGGAGAGCACACTGTCGTTTGCATTCATTATAATTGGTTTATATTGGGTATGACTTGACTGGATCTCTTTTACCATGAATTACAATGTTTAGTCAGTCCTTGATCTTTAAAGGTGCTCTGCATTTATGTTTTGCGGTCTCAGAAAGGGCTAGCGAGATACCATTTTTTATATCATGTTATGATTATTTTGAGAAAGTGTTGTCATCCAAGTTTTATTATTATGGCTCGCTAGCTGATTATGTTATTGATATGAGTAATTCTGAGACCTATGTGTTATTGTGAGTATGGTTAGTTCATAATATTTGCTGAAATTTGAATGCTGGCTTTTCATGTTACAACAACAAGAGCAAACAGAGTTTGTAAAAGTTTTTCTTTTTCTCTTTCAGTTTGTCAACTGAATTGCTTGAGGACAAGCAAGGGTTTAAGTTTGGGGGAGTTGATACGTCTCCGTCGTATCTACTTTTCCAAACACTTTTGCCCTTGTTTTGGACTCTAACTTGTATGATTTGAATGGAACTAACCCGGACTGACGCTGTTTTTAGCAGAATTGCCATGATGTTGTTTTATGTGCAGAAAATAAAAGTTCTCGGAATGACCTGAAGCTCCACGGAATATCTTAGAATAAATAATAAAAAATCCTCGCCAAAGATGAAGACCAGGGGGCCCACACCCTGTCCATGAGGGTGGGGGGCGTGCCCCCCTCCTGGGCGCGCCCCCCTACCTCGTGGGCCCCCTGGAGACCCTCCGACGCAACTCCAACTCTATATATTGGCTTTCGAGGAAAAAAAATAGGAGAGAAGAAATCATTGCGTTTTACGATACAGAGCCGCCGCCAAGCCCTAATCTCTCTCGGGAGGGCTGATCTGGAGTCCGTTCGGGGCTGCAGAGATGGGGATTCGTCGCCGTCGTCATCATCAACCATCCTCCATCACCAATTTCATGATGCTCACCACCGTGCGTGAGTAATTCCATCGTAGGCTTGCTGGACGGTGATGGGTTGGATGAGATTTATCATGTAATTGAGTTAGTTTTGTTAGGGTTTGATCCCTAGTATCCACTATGATCTGAGATTGATGTTGCTATGACTTTGCTATGCTTAATGCTTGTCACTAGGGCCTGAGTGCCATGATTTTAGATCTGAATCTATTATGTTTTCATGAATATATGTGTGTTCTTGATCCTATCTTGCAAGTATATAGTCACCTACTATGTGCTCTGATCCGGCAACCCCGAAGTGACAATAACCGGGACCACTCTCGGTGATGACCACAGTTTGAGGAGTTCATGTATTCACTATGTGCTAATGCTTTGTTCCGGTTCTCTATTAAAAGGAGGCCTTAATATCCCTTAGTTTCCAATAGGACCCCGCTGCCACAGGAGGGTAGGACAAAAGATGTCATGCATGTTCTTTTCCATAAGCATGTATGACTATATACAGAATACATGCCTACATTACATTGATGAATTGGAGCTAGTTCTGTGTCACCCTATGTTATTACTGTTACATGACGAACTGCATCCGACATAATTATCCATCACTAATCTGGTGCCTACGAGTTTTCCATATATTGGTTCTCGCTTATTTAATTTTCCGTTGCTGCTGTTACAATCACTACAAAATACCAAAAACATTACTTTTGTTGTCTTTACTTTTGTTACCGTTACCACCACTATCATATTACTTTGCTACTAAAAACTTTGCTGCAGATACTAAGTTTCCAGGTGTGGTTGAATTGACAACTCAGCTGCTAATACTTGAGAATATTCTTTGGCTCCCCTTGTGTTGAATCAATAAATTTGTGTTGAATACTCTACCCTCGAAAACTGTTGCGATCCCCTATACTTGTGGGTTATTAGCAGTACTGCTGAAAACAACGTCAATCTGGGTTAGTTTCATTCAAATCATGCAAGTTAGAGTCCAAAACAAGGGCAAAAGTGTTTGAAAAAGTAGATACGTTGGAGACGTATCAACTCCCCCAAGCTTAAACCTTTGCTTGTCCTCAAGCAATTCAGTTGATAAACTGAAAGTGATAAAGAAAAACTTTTACAAACTCTGTTTGCTCTTGTTGTTGTAAACATGAAAAGCCAGCATTCAAATTTCAGCAAATATTATGAACTAACCGTACTCACAATAACACTTGGGGTCTCACAATTACTCATATCAATAGCATAATCAGCTAGCGAGCCATAATAATAAAGCTCGGATGACAACACTTTCTCAAAACAATCATAACATGATATAACAAAATGGTATCTCGCTAGCCCTTTCTGATACCACAAAACATAAATGCACATCACCTTTAAAGATCAAGGACTGACTAAACATTGTAATTCATGCTAAAAGAGATCCAGTCAAGTCATACCCAATATAAACCAATAGTAATGAATGCAAATGATAGTGTGCTCTCCAGCCGGTGCTTTTTAACAAGAAGGGTGATGACTCAACATAAAAGTAAATAGATAAGCCCTTCGCAGAGGGAAGCAGGGATTTGTAGAGGTGCTAGAGCTCGATTCTAAAATAGAGATTGAATAACATTTTGAGTGGCATACTTACGTTGTCAACGCAAAAACTATGAGATGGATGTATCTTCCATACTACATGCATTATAGGCAGTTCCCAAACAGAATGGTAAAGGTTTATACTCCCCCAACCACCAACAAGCATCAATCCATGGCTTGCTCGAAACAACGAGTGCCTCCAACTAACAACAACCCTGGGGGAGTTTTGTTTAATTACTTTGATTTGCTTTGATCTTTTTGGATCATGGGACTGGGCATCCCGGTTACCGGCCCTTTCTCGTGAATGAGGAGCGGAGTCCACTCCTCTTGAGAATAACCCACCTAGCATGGAAGATATAGGCAGCCCTAGTTGAAACATGAGCTACTCGAGCATACAAAACAGAATTTCATTTGAAGGTTTGGAGTTTGGCACATACAAATTTACTTGGAACGGCAGGTAAATACCGCATATAGGAAGGTATGGTGGACTCATATGGAACAACTTTCGGGTTTAAGGATTTTGGATGCACAAGCAGTATTCCCGCTTAGTACAGGTGAAGGCTAGCAAAAGACTGGGAAGCGACCAACTGAGAGAGCGACAACAGTCATAAACATGCATTAAAATTAATTCACACCAAATACAAGCATGAGTAGGATATAATCCACCACGAACATAAATATCATGAAGGCTATGTTGATTTGATTCAACTACATGTGTGAACATGTGCCAAGTTGAGTCACTTAATTCATTCAAAGGAGGATACCATCCCATCATACCACATCATAATCATTCTAATAGCATGTTGGCACGCAAGGTAAACCATTATAACTCATAGCTAATCAAGCATGCCACAAGCAACTATAATCTCTAAATGTCATTGCAAATATGTTTACTTCATAATAAGCTGACTCAGAAACGATGAACTCATCATATTTACAAAAACAAGAGAGGTCGAGTTCATACCAGCTTTTCTCATCCCAATAAGTCCATCATATATCATCATTATTGCCTTTCACTTGCACGACCGAATGATGTGTATAATAATAATAGTGCACGTGCATTAGACTAAGCTAGAATCTGCAAGCATTCAACTCAAAAGAGAAGACAAGTAATATGGGCTCTAAGTTAAATAAACAGTCATGCATATGAGAGCCACTAAACATTTTCAATATGGTCTTCTCGACCCCCAAAGGAAATAAAACAAAATAAAACTATTTACACGGGAAAGCTCCCAACAAGTAAGAAGAAGAACTAGAAATCTTTTTGGGTTTTCATTTTAATTTCTACTACAAGCATGGAACTTAAACTAACTATTTTTTTTTGGTTTTTCTTAAGGTTTATCAAACACACAAGAAGAAAACTAGAAAAAGAAATTTAAACTAGCATGGATAATACAATGAAAGAGTATGAGCACCGACGACTAGTGTGTGAAGATGAATGTAAAGTCGGTGTGAAATACATACTCCCCCAAGCTTAGGCTTTTGGCCTAAGTTGGTCTAGTACCAAGGACCGCCTGGCTGATATCCATAAGTGAAACCGGGGTCGTACTGAGATGCAGCGGCAACTGCCTCCTGAGCTGTAGCGTGTTAGCGAGCTGCCTCCGCTCTCCTCTCGTGTTCAACTGCTTCCTCCCTGGTGACAACATATCTTCCTTTTGCCTGATAATCAAAAAGGTAGGGAGCAGGAAGAGTAACATGGATGACGTTGCGTCTGTCATAGGTTAGTCGATATTGGAGGAATTGTTCATTCCTCCCAAGAAATTGATGACTGACCATAGCTTCATAATCCAAATAAACAGGAGGTATTATCATATCTCCCTCTTGTGGGGCTATACCAAGATAATTAGCCACATGGGTTGCATAAATTCCTCCAAATAAATTTCCCTTTCTACTATTATTCTGCAACCTACGTGCAACTATTGCCCCCAAGTTATAACCTTTATAACCTAACACAGCACTCTTGAGGACACACAGATCAGGGACACACATGTGACATGCTTCATCCTTACCGTTAATACATCTACCAATGAAGAGAGCACAATAATGTATAGCAGGAAAATGAATGCTCCCTATGGTAGCTTGTGTTATGTCCCTAGATTCTCCCACAGTAATACTAGCAAGAAAATCTCTAAATTCAGATTTGTGAGGATCATTAATATTACCCCACTGCGGGAGTTTGCAAGCAGTTGTGAAATCCTCTAAATCCATGGTATAAGATTATCATAAATATCAAATATGACACTAGGAGAATTACGCGCACAGTTATATTTGAACCTCCGCACAAAAGAATCAGTCAATTGATAATATTGCGGACACTTATCTTGTAAGAAGTCCTCCAGCTAGGCATTACGCACATACGCGTCAAATTCCTCCTTGAAGCCTGCTTCGACCATAAAATCATCGGATGGCCACTCACAAGCTCGTACATCCGCGTCCCTCGGCAATTCAACATCTTGCTCACGTATGGCAATCCTGGGCCCTTTCTTAACCGAGAACCACATTGGTACATTCTCCTAGACATAAATTCTTTTTCTGAAAAATTTCTGAAATTTTAGTAACTTCAAAATAAAAGTGAATAAGACTAAACAAGATTGGTAGCAACTACTCCTACAAGTGCCTAGAGCCCATATCATGCATTAGAATTGCTTGGGACCTCATTAATTTAACATGCAAGCTCAAGAACATGGTCACCTATGCAGCAAAAATTTGCAATGAATAAAGCACTAGAACAAAAACTAATTGGACCAATGGAGGAGTCACATACCAAGCAACAATATCCCAAAGCAGTTTTGTGAATAGAGCTTTGAGCAAGGAGATCGAAAATCGCAGCAAAATGAGCTAGAACTCGTGCTTGAGCTAGATGGGGATTTTTTTGGGCAGAAGATGAAGTGTGTGGGTGCTGGCATAAGTGGAGGGGGGCCACCAGGGGCCCACGAGATAGGGGGCGCGCCCAGGGAGAGGGGGCGCGCCCTCCACTCTCGTGGCCTAGTGCTTGTCCCTCCTGCAATGTTTTCAGTGCCTAAAATCCTCAAATATTCCATAAAAAATCATACTAAATTTGCAGGGTATTTGGAGCACTTTTATTTTCGGGATATTTTTTTAATGCGCGGTTAATTCAGAAAACAGACAGATAATACTATTTTTGCTTTATTTATTCTAAATAACAGAAAGTAAAAAGTGGGTACAGAAGGTTGTGCCTTCTAGTTTCATCCATCTCATGATCATCAAAATGAATCCAGTAACAAGGTTGATCAAGTCTTGTTAACAAACTCATTCCGGATAACACGGAGCCGGAGAAATTTCGAATAACACTAAGTTACCTCAATGGGGATATGAAAATCCCCAATAATAAGAATATCATACTCTTGCTTGACAGTAAGGAGAGGAAATTCAAAACCTCCAATAATAATAGTTGGAACTTTTCCAATAGAATTGATGTTATGAACTTGAGTTTGTTTCCTCGGAAAGTGTACCGTATGCTCATTACCATTAACATGAAAAGTGACATTGCCTTTGTTGCAATCATTAACAGCCCCTACAGTATTTAAAAAAGGTCTACCAAGGATAATAGACATACTATCGTCCTCGGGAATATCAAGAATAACAAAGTCCATTAAGATAGTGACATTTGCAACCACAACAGGCACATCCTCACAAATACCGATAGCTATAGCAGTTGATTTATCAACCATTTGCAAAGATATTTCAGTAGGTGTCAACTTATTCAATTCAAGTCTATGATATAAAGAGAGAGGCATAACACTAACACCGGCTCCAAGATCACATAAAGCAGTTCTAACATAATTTCTTTTAATGGAGCATGGTATAGTTGGTACACCCAGATCTCCAAGTTTCTTTGGTATTCCACCCTTAAAAGTGTAATTAGCAAGCATGGTGGAAATTTCAGCTTCCGGTGTCTTTCTTTTATTTGTGATGATATCCTTCATATACTTAGCATAAGGATTTACTTTGAGCATATCAGTTAAGCGCATACGTAAGAAAATAGGTCTAATCATTTCAGCAAAGCGCTCAAAATCCTCATCATCCTTTGACTTGGATGGTTTAGGTGGAAAGGGCATGGGTTTCTGAACCCATGGTTCTCTTTCTCTACCGTGCTTCCTAGCGACAAAATCTCTCTTATCATAACATTGATTCTTTGATTGTGGGTTATCAAGATCAACAGCAGGTTCAACCTCTACTTCATTGTTTTTGCTATGTTGAGCATCAACATGAACATTATCATTAACATTATCACTAGGTTCATGTTCATCACCTGATTGTGTTTCAGCATCAGAAATAGAAATGTTATTGGGATTCTCAGGTGTGTCTACATTAGGTTCACTAGAAGCATGCAAAGTCCTATTGTCTTTCTTTTTCTTATTTTTGGAAGAACTAGGTGCTTCTAAATTATTTCTCTGAGAATCTTGCTCGATTCTCTTAGGGTGGCCTTCAGGATACAAAGGATCCTGAGTCATTCTACCAGTTCTAGTAGCCACTCTAACAACAAAGTCATTTTTATTATTTAATTCATCAAGCAAATCATTTTGATCTTTAAGTACTTTCTCAACTTGAGTAGCAACCATAGATGCATATTTGCTAATGAGTTTAAGTTCACCTTTAACTCTAGCCATATTATCACTCACGCGTCCTACCTCAAAAGCATTATTTTTTAACTCTCTACCAACATAAGCATTAAAACTTTCTTGTCTAGCCATAAATTCATCAAATTCGTCTAAGCATGGGCTATGAAATTTAGTAGAGGGGATTTCAACTTTATCATATCTATAGAGAGAATTTACCTTTACTACATGTGTCGGGTTATCAAGACAATGTGGTTCTTCAACAGGCGGTATATTAAGACCATGTATTTCTTCAATAGGAGGTAAATTCTTAACATCTTCAGCTTTAATACCTTTTTCTTTCATTAATTTCTTTGCCTCTTGCATATCTTCAGGACTAAGAAATAAAACACCTCTCTTCTTCGTAGTGGGTTTAGGAATAGGCTCAGGAGTTGGTTCAACTGGTTCAGGAATTGCTTCAGGAAGAGTCCAATTATTTTCATTAGTCAACATATTATTCAATAGTAATTTAGCTTCATCGACTGTTCTTTCCCTGAAAACACAACCAGCACAACTATCCAAGTACTCCTTCGAAGCATTGGTTAGTCCATTATAAAAGATATCAAGTATTTCATTTTTCTTAAGAGGATGATCACGCAAAGCATTAAGTAACCGGAGAAGCCTCCCCTAAGCTTGTGGGAGACTCTCTTCTTTGATTTGCACAAAATTATATATTTCCCGCAAGGCAGCTTGTTTCTTATGAGCAGGGAAATATTTAGCAGAGAAGTAATAAATCATATCCTGGGGACTACGCACACAACTAGGTGCAAGAGAATTATACCAAGTCTTAGCATCACCCTTTAACGAGAACGGAAATATCTTAAGGATATAAAAATAGCGAGATCTTTCATCCTGAGTAAACAGGGTAGCTATATCATTCAACTTGGTAAGATGTGCCACAACAGTTTCAGATTCAAGGCCATAAAAAGGGTCAGATTCAACTAGAGTAATAATCTCAGGATCAACAGAGAATTCATAATCCTTATCAGTAACACAGATAGGTGAAGTAGCAAAAGCAGGGTCAGGTTTCATTCTAGCATTAAGAGACTGCTGCTTCCATTTAGCTAATAATTTCTTAAGATCATATCTATCATTGGAAGCAAAGATAGCTCTAGCAGCTTCTTCATTCATAACATAACAGGAACAACAGGCAATACATAATCATTGGGAGAATTTTCATCATCACTATCATCGATAATAGCATCTTCAATATTTTCATTCCCCCTAACTCTAGCAAGTTGTTCATCAAGAAATTCACCTAATGGCAAAGTAGTATCACGCACAGAAGTAGATTCATCATGCATAGCAGAAGTGGCATCATCAATAACATGTGACATATCAGAATTCATAGCAGTGGCAGGTTTTGGTGTCGCAAGCTTACTAACAACGGAAGGAGAATCCAGTGCAGAGCCAGATGGCAATTCCTTACCTCCCCTCGTAGTTGAGGGAAAAATCTTGGTTCTGTCGTCTTTCAAGTTCTTCATAGTGATCAAGAGATATAAATCCCAAGTGACTCAGAGAATAGAGCTATGCTCCCCGGCAACGGCGCCAGAAATTAGTCTTGATAACCCACAATTGTAGGGGATCGCAACAGCTTTCGAGGGTAAAGTATTCAACCCAAATTTATTGATTCGACACAAGGGGAGACAAAGAATATTCTTGAGTATTAGAAGTTGAGTTGTTAATTCAACCACACCTGGATAACTTAGTATCTGCAGCAAAGTATTTAGTAGCAAAGTAGTATGATAATAAAGGTAACGGTGGCAAAAGTAAAGATAATAGTTTTTGGGTTTTTGTAATAGTTGTAACAGTAGCAACGGAAAAGTAAATAAGCGAAGAGCAATATGTGAAAAGCTCGTAGGCAATGGATCAGTGATGGATAATTATGTCGGATGCGATTCCTCATGTAATAGCTATAACATAGGGTGACACAGAACTAGCTCCAGTTCATCAATGTAATGTAGCCATGTATTCCGTAAATAGTCATACGTGCTTATGGAAAAGAACTTGCATGACATGTTTTGTCCTACCCTCCCGTGGCAGCGGGGTCCTAGTGGAAACTAAGGGATATTAAGGCCTCCTTTTAATAGAGAACCGGAACAAAGCATTAGCACATAGTGAATACATGAACTCCTCAAACTACGGTCATCACCGAGAAGTATCCTGATTATTGTCACTTCGGGGTTGTTGGATCATAACACATAATAGGTGACTATAGAGTTGCAAGATAGGATCAAGAACACACATATATTCATGAAAACATAATAGGTTCAGATCTGAAATCATGGCACTCGGGCCCTAGTGACAAGCATTAAGCATAGCAAAGTCATAGTAACATCAATCTCAGAACATAGTGGATACTAGAGATCAAACCCTAACAAAACTAACTTGATTACATGGTAAATCTCATCCAACCCATCACCGTCCAGCAATCCTACGATGGATTACTCAAGCACGGCGGTGAGCATCATGAAATTGGTGATGGAGGATGGTTGATGATGACGACGACGACGAATCCCCCTCTCCGGAGCCCCGAACAGACTCCAGATCAGCTTTCCCGAGAGAGATTAGGGCTTGGCGGTGGCTCCATGTTGTAAAACGCGATGAAACTTTCTCTCTGATTTTTTTCTCCCCGAACGTGAATATATGGAGTTGGAGTTGAGGTCGGTGGAGGTCCAGGGGGCCCACGAGATAGGGGGCACGCCCTATAGGGGGGTGGGGCGCGCCCCCCTATCTCGTGGACAGGGTGTGGGCCCCCTGGTGTATTTCTTTCGCCCAGAAATTCTTATTAATTCCAAAAAGTGCCTCCGTGGATTTGCAGGACATTCCGAGAACTTTTCTTTTCTACGCATAAAACAACATCATGGCAGTTCTGCTGGAAATAGCGTCAGTCCGGGTTAGTTTCATTCAAATCATGCAAGTTAGAGTCCAAAACAAGGGCAAAAGTGTTTGGAAAAGTAGATACGTTGGAGACGTATCATCTTCAAGCTGCCTCTTCATGAGGCTGAGCTCCTCTTCGGCCTGCTTCAGGTCCCGTTCGAGTCCGGCGACCTCTGCTGTGCGGGCAGCAGCGGCAAGCAGCACCGCCTGCTTATTCATATAGACACATACTGTTAGATTCCTGCAGTTTCGAGTTGATCCTCCGTTTGGCTTTTCTTTTGGAACGCCAAACAGAGTATCAGGGGCTACTGTATATGGGGTGATAATTCTCACACTTTTGACTACTTACCTCAAAGCCTGTTAGGAGGTTGGTGCAGGCTTCGGTCAATCCGCTTTTGGCGGACCGAACCTTCTGAATCACCATACTCATAAGAGTACGGTGCTCTTCATCAATGGAAGCGCCACGAAGCACTTCCAGCAGACTATCTGACGCCTCCGGCATGACGGAGGTCATCGGCACGGCCGGCTCGCCCTCCCTAGTGAGGGGATGCCTACCCGAATCCGGAACCTGTGGAGGTTCCGGTGTAGTGTCCGGCTGGGAGCTCAACTTGCTGCGGTTCTCATCAGCATAATCCATGGGGATCTTACCCCCCATGTGCCCGGCGTCTGGAATTTCGCCTTGGGGCGTCTCCAGAGCCACCTCCCTCTGCTCTGGTACCCTTTGGTACCACACCTCCGTGTCATCGCAGGCCGAGGGGAGGTGGCCGTCGGGAGCGAATTCATTGCCAAATCACTCAGAGACCCATCCGAAGAGGATACCTCGGGATGGGACCTGGCCGGACTGCATATGCGTGCTCGATGTTATAACAAACTATGAAGTTAAGTCGCACGAAAAGTATTACAGAGTGTGGATACTTACGATCTCGCCAGGGGCTTGCCCCTGGGTAGCCACTCCTCCTCGCTATAGGCGGCGGTTGTGGAGTAGTCCGGAGGGAGGGTCTGTCCCTTCTTGGACCCTTCGGCCTCCCCAGAAGGGGTGGCCTTCCTCTTCTTCCCCCCCCCCTCATTTTTAGGGAGAGGGTTTTCCTCCTCCTCCTCCTCGTTGTCATTGGAGGAGTGCCCCCCGGTGTCTTCGGACGATGAGTCCGGCACCACGTTGCGCCGGGAACTTCTTCTGGTCCTCGTGGCCTTTTTCTTGTCCTTCTTCTCCGGCACCTCATAGGGTGCGGGAACCAGCATCTCCATCAGGAGTTCGTCTGCTGGTCCTCAGGCAACGGAGCCGGATAGTTGATCTGCTCTGCTGTCGCCACATATTCCTGTTAAAATCAGCACGGTGGCCTAAGTTTCTCCCACAAATATACTGAGGAAGGGTGCATCTTGTGAAATGTAGAATGCTTACCGCATTGGCCTGGCGCCTGGCGCTGAGTCCGCGGTCCTCAGAGGTGGGAGGAGGAACTTCGCTGGCCGTGAACAACACCTTCCAGTCGTCTTTGTGCGTCGTGTCAAAGAGCTCTTGCAGTGTCTGGTGTTGGGCCGCATCGAACTCCCACAGGTTGAATGCCCATCTCTGACACGGGAGAATCCGGCGAAATAGCATGACCTGTACCACATTGACCAGCTTGATGTTCTTGGTTATCATGTTTTTGACGCAGTTCTGGAGTCCGGTCAGCTTCGTGGATGCGCCCCAGGCTAGGCCCTTCCTCTTCCAGGAAGTGAGCCGCATAGGGACGTCGGATCGGAATTCAGGGGCCTCCAGGCGTCGCACGGCTCGGTGATGTAGAACCACCCCGATTTCCACCCCTTCACGGTCTCCGCAAAGGAGCCTTCGAGCCAGGTGATGTTGGGCATCTTGCCCACCATGGCGCCACCGCACTCCGCCTGCCAGCCGACCACTATCTTTGGCTTCACGTTGAATATCTTTAGCCACAGGCCAAAGTGGGGCCTGATGCGGAGAAAAGCCTCGCACACGACGATAAACGCCAAGATGTTGAGGATGAAGTTAGGGGCCAGATCATGAAAATCCAGCCTGTAATAGAATAAGAGCCCGCAGACAAATGGGTGGAGTGGGAATCCCAGTCCGCGGACGAAGTGGGCGAGGAACACGACCCTCTCGTGGGGTCCCGGAGTCGGAATGATCTGCCCTGCGTCCGGGAGCCGGTGTGCGATATCTGTGGCCAAGTATCCGGCCGCCCGGAGCTTCGTAATGTGCTCCTCCTTGACGGAGGAGGCCACCCACTTGCCTCCCGCTCCGTACATGTTTGGTTGTGCGGATAAGGCGAGAACTAGGGCGCTGGAGCTCGAGAGTGCGAGAATGGATGAGCAAAGGAGGAAGAAGGCGTGGGTAAAAATGGGAGATCCTTATCCCTTTATAGAGGTAGCGAAAACAGTGCGCCTCCCCGCTTGCCTGATAAAATCGCTTATTTTCCAAGCGCCACGGTTGGGTTACCCATACCCGTATTAATGAGGATCCTGTCGTGGATTTGTCACGGCAGATGTCCTTAGTGTCAGGACTTAGTCGCGAGGCCAACGCATCTATGTGGTAGCTTGAGAGGGGTTGAGTGGAATTGAGAGACGCAACATAAGACAGGGATTTTAGACAGCTTCGGGCCCCGGGAAACATCATCCGGTAAAAACCCTACATGCTGTTTGAGGCTAGGCCTCATTATCATCACGAGAGATTCGTCGTAAACCGGCTCTCCTCTTTGTGTCTAGCCCTAAGATTGTTTCTTCTTGCTTGTCCCTCTTTGGGGAGCCCTGCCCCTCCTTATATATGTTGAAGGGGCGGGTTACATGTGGAGTCCTATTAGGATTAGGACTAGTCTCCCTTCTAATACAAACTGGATACAAGTCCTGGTCTCAACTCCATGTAAGGTAAATATTCCTCCTGCCTTTCCTCTTAAACCGGCCCACCATAGCATGATCCGGCCTTCCATAAACCGCCCGTTGGGCCACCGGGTCTTGTCGCTCCTCTGACCCGCCTGCCGGATTACTAATGAACCGTAAACCGCCATGTCCAAGTGGGTTGCCAGTGAATCGCCAAACTCTAGCCGGGTCATACATCCGGCGGTTTATACCGCGGGGTATATCCCCGACATTAGCCCCCAGTTTAATTTGGATTCATCCATGTTAAACTGATTTGTAACAAGAACAAATTTGTCGGGTTGTGCTCCGGTTTAAATATACTTGTAAGCCGGCACTTGATCATCCTTAAATCCTTGTCATTTCTTCCTTCCAAGTTAATAACCATCTTCATGATCAATTTGCTTGCAGAAGATATTTGTAAATAAAGAATCCATTTGAATCGGCCTTCAATGCTTCGACTTGACAAAAATATTAGTCTCTGAAATATTCAACTGATATCCAGCCGGCTTGAAGATGTAAAGCTTGCCGGTTTATGATTTCCATCATTGTCTGGTTATAAAAACTGATAATTCCGGGTCATGATTGTTGCCAACACCGGTTCATGATTGTTGCTAATGCCGGTTCATGATTATTGATGACGCCGGGTTACAGACACAGGGTCATAATGATTGGTGACGCCGGGTTAATCCAGTTTGCTCAAAACAGAGAATTTGAAAATAGTTCTTCGATAATAATATAATACCTGTAGCCCCCAAGTCTTGAGCAGAACAAAGTGATGGCTTAAGACTTGCTTCAATATAAATACTGCCACTTAAGAAGAAATCCATGTTGTTCATCCCAGTGACTAGTAAAAACTGAATACTCCATACTATGTAGCCCCCAAGTGCCGGGTTATCATACTTACAGCAACCTGGGACTTGCAATTGTCTTATACTCATAAAAACTTCAACCAGTGTAGCCCCCAAGAGCTGGGTCATTATGCAATAATGAGCAGGGACTTTGTAGGTATAATTGTATAGATTTGAGCAATGATGTGTAGCCCCCAAGGGCCGGCTCAGTTAGATAATATTGAGCTGGGACTTGATATATACTTCAATGAAAATAACATCATATGATGTAACCCCCATCATGGGACTTGAATCCACGTCCACAAGGTTAAGAGCCTTGTGCTTTACCAACTGAGCAGTGGACCCTTCAATATAATGAATAAAAAGCTTTGTACCTTGAATTATTTGTCAGGAGCAATTGGTAGCCCCCAAGGGCCGGCTCATTATAATGTGATGAGTCGGGTCTTCCATAAGATGAACAAAGAATGACTTTACATTAGCCCCCAAGTGTCATGGTGCATGCTTGCAGCGACATAAGACTTGTGTATTTGATGTAATCTCAACTTAAATAATGTAGCCCCCAAGTGTCGGGTTGTAAGCCTGCAGCAACTCGGGACTATTCCTTCAATTTTAGAATAAAAATCATATCCATTGATAATATGATAGCCATTGCGCTAAAGCGACTTTGAAAAACCTTAATCATAATACTAGTTATTGATAACCATAATAGAAATCCAACCATGTTGGCTATTCAAGATAATATAATCCGGTATGAAAAATTCATCCAATATCATAATGAAAATTCAGCCAAGTTTGGCTATTTGAATAATATAACCCAATCATTTATAAGCGCATGATTCCAATGGCGCAATCCAAATATATACTGGCGACGTATAGTCCAAAGCCAGGCTGTTTTAATAAAGACCGGATAATTTCCCATCACATACTGGCGACTTAAAGCCAGGCTGGTTTAATAAACACCGGATAATTTATAATCATGCTTTATTCAATCTGTTTCTGCATATAACAACTTTAAAGTGTCCTGGCGGTTTACCGCCGGACGGGTCATAATGCCCAACATATAACCCAGGTTTATAACCAAGGCTGCATTTAAGAATAATCAAATATGAAATATATCATACCTGTGACATTGAATACCATCATTGGTTTACCAACTTTTTGTAGTAAGGGTGATAATCCCAATCTTGAGTACTGATAACTCCTTCCATATTGTGTTGGTTTATGATAAAACCGCACCGGGTTATGATAAACACCAGTTTAACCATATATAATACTGGCGACTCGTAGTCAAACCAGACTGGGCTAATATTCTCCGGATTATAACTTGATCATGTACTGACAACTTGTAATTTGAAAGTCAAACCGGGTTAATGAACACCGGTTTGCTCTATAATAAGATGGTAACATAAAATCAAAAAATCTAACCGGGCAAATAGTCTCCGGATTAAAGATTGACCGTGTTCCGTCAATTGACAGTCGAACCGGTCTGCGAATTTTGTCGGTTTAAGAACGCAACAAAGAAGGAAAATTTATTAAAGAAAATTTCAAGCAAAGGCAATGATAAAACCATTTGCAAAAGACATGCTATACTGAGTTGATCAGATGGTATTACCGTGGTCGGACAGGACCAAGCCCCCAATAGGTGTGACAATGGTTCAAGTCAGCCAGGTCCCCAATTGATTCGTGGCATATATGCCAGATCAAGAGGCGTGGCAATGGTTCGGGTTCGACCATGCCCCCAAGTGATTTTGTGGCCTTAGGCCGACCAAGAGGCGTGACTGGTTCAGACTTGACCATGTCCCCAAATGATCTGGTGGCTGTCGCCTATCAAAGGGTGTTCGTTGGTTCGGACACGACCAAGGCCCCCAGTGATATATAAAAAACAAATGTCAAGGCGTAAACCGGAGGCCGCTTTAAACAGAACCACTCCGTGTAACATCGCATGATGAGAAAGATAGAGACCCCGCTTTATGAAGCAGAAGCCCCCATGTGATCAATAATATGTCAGGCCAATAAAGGCATGATACCCATGTTTGAACCGCGCGTCATGGCAACAGGTCCTCTTGGGCACCCTTTAACTTTTTGCAAGAGATAACTCCTTCTTGAACCGGATGTTAAACCGGATATTGAGAGCTTCAAAGCTTTGTGGGAGATATCTTCCCCTTGAACCGGATATTAAACCGGAATCCTTCTTTTTAAGCCGGAAATTTTTTGACGGCCTTTAAATTTGCACCAATATGGCGGTTTAAGGTCCTGCATTAGATAGCTTTGCAAACCGGAGTAATTGCTCTTTTTAAAGAAAGCAATATATAATATAAAATATATCGGATGGATTTCACCTGATGTATCATGCCAGGGGTTATCCACTGTAGAATTGATGATCACCATGGTGAAGCTGAATTTAATCACGGCCAAGTCGGCCACGGCGTTGTAAACCAGTGCGAACGGAGAGTCGCCTGCGGGCGTTATAAACCGGCGCAGACGGAGAATCGGCCACAGGTGTTGTAAGCCGGCGCAGATGGAGAACCGGCCGCGTGTTGATGTAAACCGGACCACCGGCGGTTTGCGCGCGTCCGTTAAGCAGTGTGGAATGGTCAAAAGCCAGTATATAATGACGCCGGTGCACGCTCCATATGCATGGTGTAACACCAATGTTGTGGCGAATAATTGTCCTGCATATAAAAATATGCAAAACCAACGTAATTGTTCTTTTTACAAAAACAACATATGTTAAAAAAATAGACTTAGATGGATATCACCTGATTCGTTTGGGCCGGAAATAACCCGCCATGAAGTTGATGATAACTGTATGAAGCGGAAATCAATCACGGGTGAACCGGCCGCGGGAGCAGACAGATGAGATGGCCGCAGCGTTGAGCCGGTGCGGACGGGCAAGTCAATCACGGGCGCGGTCAACCGCGTGGACGGGCAAATCAACCACAGATGCGGTAAGCCACGCGGACGAGCGAGTCAACCACGAGAGCGGACAGATGAGTTAGCCACGGACGGACGAATCAGTCGCGCTGCGGATGCACAAGTTGGCCACCGCGGCACGCCCAGATTCCACGGCAGATGCTGCCAGTGTACGCTTGGTATCCATGGCATCGCTTTTATAATGAACATCCGTCCTGCATGATTAAAATAAACTTGCCGGAATATCTATTCCTCAAATAAATTAATGTATTCTGAATGAAGCAGTTTGGACAGATATCACCTGAGCGGACGACAGATGATTTGGCCCAGGCGCAGTCCGGCACGGGCGCACATACTTTGAACTCCGTGCATTGCAATTAGTACTACTTTGGTGTATTTGCTTCATAGCAGCTGCAAAGATACTTGACTGTAACCGTTCATCAATCGCGAGAGCGCTTCCGGAAACTCCTCTGTACCCAGTCCCGCTTGCTGTGAAGGGCTCGAAGTGCAGCCGTTATCGTAGCAGCAGCAAAGGCAGCAACTTGAGGCGAGGTCGCGGCCTCAGCGGCAAAGTCTAGCAGAAGCACAAGCGGCTCGGAGGCGAGCTCCATGAAGCACAAGGAGGGGCAGGGCTGCAAACACAGCAGCGAGTTGAAGAGGCACCGGCACGGCGGGGCCACGGCCGAGCAGCGGTCGGAAACGCGTTCGGCGGTGGCGGCTCGAAGACGAAGACGGAGGGAGACAGAGATTAAGTCCGTGACCTTATCCACTTCCATTGTTGACTCCCTTGTTTTTTTGTACGTGAGCCTGTTTGGCAAACTCACGTGAAGAATCTTTGGTGCATTGCATAAGTCTTTGTCCTTCCCATGTAGGAGTAAGTAGTAGTATTAGCTTTTAATTCTTGCGTAGAAGTTGGTGCTTGGTCCTTCAAGTGAGTAACGGGGCTGTAACTTCAGAGATGTGATAACGCTACTATTGCCAGATCATCCGGCTGGATTCGAGTGCGTGTGTACAGAGATGACTTGCGTTTTGACAGCAGGGCGCAGCAGAAACTTTGTGTCCACCTCGGCGGACTGCCCGTACAAGAATCGATCTCCATCGCTGCTTATGCGTTGAATCGGCAGCAAATAACTTGTCGGTCTCGGCGACTCAGGCGCATCCCACGGACCCTTACACAATCCTAGTTTCCTTTTAATGGCGCGGGCCAAGTTAGAATCTGGACAAAGTTGGTTTCTTGTTGCTGTCAATTTGGACGCTGGTCGTCGATGCCTTGTCGCTGTCCTTTGTTTTCTTTTTTCTTCCAAGTTCCAACGTTGGTTTAGAGCCCGAACCAATCTCATATTTTTTGTGACTCCCGCTGATCGGGACCGCGGTTTCGCCAGATTGCTCCTGCGTAACCGCCCTTGAACTGATAATATACGAAAGATGCGTCCGGCGGCACACAAGTCGAAACCCTAATTTCTCCTGAGCTCTGAGTTTGCTGGCTCCAAAGCTTAACCATGTTCCAGATCACAAAACAACGAATTTGTCGGCTCTTCCTCATCCGACGAAATCACGAGCTTCTCGAACCCGAGGAGAGATCCCTCCAAGAACTCATCACCATCGTGCGCAGGCCCCACGGTGGGCGCCAACTGTCGTGGATTTGTCACGGCAGATGTCCTTAGTGTCAGGACTTAGTCGCGAGGCCAACACATCTATGTGGTAGCTTGAGAGGGGTTGAGTGGAATCGATAGACGCAACATAAGACAGGGATTTTAGAAAGCTTCGGGCCCCGGGAAACATCATCCGGTAAAAACCCTACATGCTGTTTGAGGCTAGCTCTCATTATCATCACGAGCGATTCGCCGTAAACCGGCTCTCCTCTTTGTGTCTAGCCCTAAGATTGTTTCTTCTTGCTTGTCCCTCTTTGGGGAGCCCTGCCCCTCCTTATATATGTTGAAGGGGCGGGTTACATGTGGAGTCCTATTAGGATTAGGACTAGTCTCCCTTCTAATACAAACCAGATACAAGTCCTAGTCTCAACTCCTTGTAAGGTAAATATTCCTCCTGCCTTTCCTCTTAAACCGGCCCACCATAGCATGATCCGGCCTTCCATAAACCGCCCGTTGGGCCACCGGGTCTTGTCGCTCCTCTGACCCGCCTGCCGGATTACTAATGAACCGTAAACCGCCATGTCCAAGTGGGTTGCCAGTGAATCGCCAAACTCTAGCCGGGTCATACATCCGGCGGTTTATACCGCGGGGTATATCCCCGACAGATCCCATGATAAGGGGACATGATCTCTGCTTCGACAAGACGTGCCGAGGAAACCGCCTCGCAATATGTGCGGTGGCTAGTTGTCAATAATAACTCAGCCATGGTGTGATGTCACGTTATCTAAAGTTGGCAGCAGATTATATTTGTGGAATATCGTTCTCTCTACGGTGGTATGTGAAAATCGTCTTGTAGAGCCGGACATGATTTAAGTGTTCGAGATTTACTTTGGAGTATTCAGAGATGGAACCCGCCTTGCAATGCCGAAGAGAATCTATGTGTCGGACTCATCGTCATTGAAGCCTGGTTCAGAGGCTACTGAGGGAGTCCTGGATTAGGGGGTATCCGGACAGCCGTACTATATACTTTGGCCGGACTATTGGACTATGAAGATACAAGACTCAAGACTTCGTCCCCGTGTCCGGATGGGACTCTCCTTTGCATGGAAGACAAGCTTGGTGATTCGGATGTTAGATCTCCTTCTTTGTAACCAACTTTGTGTAACCCTAGCCCCCTCCGGTGTCTATATAAACCGAAGGATTTAGTCCATAGGACAACGACAATCAGAATCATAGGCTATCTCCTAGGGTTTAGCCTCTATGATCTCGTGGTAGATCAACTCTTGTAATACTCATATCATCAAGATCAATCAAGTAGGAAGTAGGGTATTACCTCCATCGAGAGGGCCCGAACCTGGGTAAAACATTGTGTCCCCTGCCTCCTGTTACCATTAGCCTTAGACGCACAGATCGGGACCCCCTATTCGAGATCCACCGGTTTTGACACCGACAGGTGGCGAGGCAACTATAACCGCAATGTCAGCTCTTGCTGCAGTGGGTCAGTACCTGTCCACTAATAGTGCCAAAAGCACGTTCCTGCGTAATACTAGGTTGGTTGTTAAGGCAATATCGTCCAAACTGCCTCATGATCAAGATATGCAAGCTCAAAGCAATGTTGTATCTGCGCTCTAGACACAAGTCCATTCCCTAACAGAGACCCCTTGTGAAACAAGGAGAGACATTGTTCGATGTCGTTAAAATATGCATGGTTTTGTAACCAGACTATCACACATTTGCTATGTTCTTTAGGATCCTAGGGCAAATGAAGGCGAGGGTGTAATGCCCTGGTTTCGATGCGCCAGGTGTCCGCCAGTTATTCGCCATCGTTGCCATGTCATTCGCTTGCGTGTTGCATTTTGTCATGTCATCATGTCCATCTCATTTTGCATACGTGTTCATCTCATGCATCCGAGCATTTTCCCCGTTGTCCGTTTTGCAATCCGGCACTCATATGTCCTCCGGCGTCCCCCTCTTGTCTCCTTTCGTGTGAGGGTGTTAAACTTTCTCGTAATGGACCAAGGTTTGACAAGCGTCCTTGCTATAGCACCGGTAGACCGCCTGTCAAGTTTCGTGCCATTTGGAGGTCGTTTGATACTCCAATGGTTAACCGGGTAACCGTTAAGGCCTCTTTTGTGTGCAGCCCTACACCCCTTCCAAAGTGGCCCAAAACCCAGCAAACTCCCCTTCATGCTCTCGGTCGTTCGATCACGATCGTGTGGGCGAAAACTGTGCTCCATTTGGACTCTCCTAGCTCCCTCTACCTACAAATAGGTGCACCTCCCCCGAAATTCCCGCAGTCTAAACCCTAGCCAAACTTCCCCCGCCGCCATCGGACATGTTCAACTCCGGCCGGACATGTCTAGCCTCCACCTCACCCCGACCAATCCCCACGCGACACGTCACCCACGCCGCCGCCCAATCCATTCCCGTCGCACCACCTGTCCGCCGCCGCCGCCCGCCTTCGCCGGCCCGCGAGGCCCGCGCCAGGCCCGCGGGGCCCGGATCGGCCGCCGCAGACGCCCGGGGTCACCCGCGCCAGCGACCCACGCGCCGCCGCCCGGCCGGTGCTCGCCTCCGCCGCCACCCAGCCGGCGCTCGCCTCCGCCGCCGCCCTGCCGGCGCCGCCTCGCCGAGCGCCTCCGCCTCCGTTCGCCACCGCGGTAGCCACGCCTCCCCTGCTCGGCCGTCGCAGGCCCCCGCCGCCGTCGGCCTCGCCGACCCCGAGCCCGGTCCTGCCGCCCCTCGCCGGCCGCGAGCTCCGGCGAGCCCGGCCCTTGCCCCCCGCCTCCTCTCCTTCTCCCCCGGCCAGATCCGGCCACGGGAGGGCCGGATCCGTCCTCCCCCGGCATCCCCGACCTCTCCCTCGACTCCGGCCGCTGTCTCCGTCCTTCTCCGGCGAGATTCCGGCGAGTTCCGCCGAGTTGACTTCCTCCCCCTCGAGGTCCATTTTTCCACCAAGTCCTGAAACTATTTACATTTTCCTGCCCTGTTTGACGCATCATAACTTGTTGCATACTGCTCTGTTTTGCGCGTGCTATATATCAAATTGTTCATCTCGACGAGTACTTCATTTAGTTACATGGCATCATGTTCATTTGAGTTCATGTTGATACCCGAATCATCGTTGCAAGAGTGCTATGTGATGTTAATCTGTTGAAACTGTTATAACTTGCTCATTTGTCATTTTTGCCATGTTTGATGTGTGCATCCTATGAGGTTGATGTCTACATATGTTTTTAGCTATGCCATGCCATATTTATAGGGGTGTATGCCATGTATTTGTTTGATCAATGTGGTGACTAGCACAAGCATGTAAACTAGGCCTCGTGATGTTGCTGATTTCAGTCCCTGTTCTGCTGTTATTTTTATGCCATGTAAACTTGATGCTACAGAGAGATCCATGCTTATTTTGAGATACTTAAGTAAGGATGTTTTGTACATATGGTTGTGATATATCCATCCATGCCCCTGTTTGCAATTATGGAGTAGCCTAGCATCTCATTTCCGTGCTCTACTTTTGCTACAAAATGTTTCCTGGCAGATTGTTTACATGTTATTCAATTTTGCCAAGGTTGTTGTAGTTGATCCTTGCATGCTATCAACTTGTTATTGCCATGGATAGCTTCATAAACATGTCTTCTTGCTGATGCTATTCTTATCTTGTCATGCAATGACTTGTGGTGAGTGAATCGAGCTCTCGAAGATGTCTTCATAATTCTGTCAATGCCATGCCCTGTTTGCTGAATCTGTTAACGAAACTTGCTATGTTTACATGGATGCCCTCATTTCTTCTAACCCTTTTTGGCTGATAGTCAGTAAGGGACATTTGTTCTATGCATTTAGTAGATTATTTCCATGCCTTTGTTTGTTATGTTAAGTTCCTGTAACATATTGTTTGATAGCTCTAAACATTGCAACCTGATGTTATTTCTGCCGTCTGTAAACTGTTACAATATGCAATCTTGCCATGTGTGTTTGAGAATGTTCTAGTGATTTCTGGAGATAGCTCTGTGTTCATGTTTTTTTATACTTTACCTGTACATCATGACCATGCCTTTTGTTTTCATATTGAGGTGATGTAGCATATTGTTTTGATGCTTGCAATATGCCTAGTTGCTGTTTTGGACAGATTGTTGTTATGCCTTGTATAGAGTGTATGTGTTAAACCGTTGCTCTGTTTTGAGTGTGCTCTATATGAAACTTGCTTAATTTTGCATGTAGTTTCATATTATCATGCTGCATCCTTGTTTTGAGGTGTTTGCTTGATGTTTGAGTGCCTTTTGCATCAATGCCATGTTTTACTTGTTTTGCTCATATCTTCTAGGCCGTAGCTCCAAATCTAATGAACTTTATATATAACTTAACTGGAATTTCATGTAGATCCTCTTGGTGCTCTTTAACTTGCTGTTTAACAACTTCAACTTAATGTTTATTCAGATCTGGACCAATTTTGAAATTTGCATATGAGGACTTACCGGATTTGTTATATGTTGTTTCCGGCCTCATTAAAACTTGCTTTGTTGTGTTGCTCTTGTTTGCATCATCTCTTGCCATGAGTAGCTTCATGTAGCCTTATCATGCATCATGCTTGGTTGTGCATCATGTCTTGTCTATATGTGGTGTGTTTACTATGTTGTGTGCTTCTTCTCGATAGTTCCCGTTTCGTTGCGATCGTGAGGATTCGTTCGTCTACGCTTGGTTCGTCTTCGTGGCTTCATCTTCTTCATGGACTCGTTCTTCTTCCTTGCGGGATTTCAAGCAAGATGACCGCTACCCTCGATCTCACTACTAGCATTTCTATGCTAGTTGCTTCGTTCTATCGCTATGCTGCGTTACCTATCTTTGCTCCTCAAGCCTCCCAAATTGCCATGAACCTGTAACCTTTGACACCCTTCCTAGCAAACCATTGCTTGGCTATGTTATCACTTTGCTCAGCCCCTCTTATAGCGTTGTTAGTTGCAGGTGAAGTTGAAGATTTCTCCATGGTGGACAGGATTATGATTGGGATATCACAATATCTCTTATATTATTAATGCATCTATATATTTGGTAAAGGGGGGAAGACTCGGCCTTATGCCTGGTGTTTTGTTCCACTCTTGCCGCCCTAGTTTCCGTCATACCAGTGTTATGTTCCCGGATTTTGCGTTCCTTATGCGGTTGGGTGATTTATGGGACCCCCTTGACAGTTTGCTTTGAATAAAACTCCTCCAGCAAGGCCCAACCTTGGTTTTACCATTTGTCTCACCACCACCTATACCCTTCCCTTGGGTCGGCCAACCCGAGGGTCATCTTTATTTTAGCCCCCCTCTCCCCGGGCCAGTGCTTGTCTAAGTGTTGGTCCGAACCGAGTAGACTGCGGGGCCCCCTCAGGGAAACTCGAGGTTTGGTTTTACTCGTAGGATGTCTCATCCGGTGTTGCCCTAAGAACGAGATATGTGCAGCTCCTATCGGGATGTTGGCGCATCGGGTGGTCTTGCTGGTTTTGTTTTACCATTGTCGAAATGTCTTGTAAACCGGGATTCCGAGACTGATCGGGTCTTCCTGGGAGAAGGTATATCCTTCGTTGATCACGAGAGCTTATCATGGGCTAAGTTGGGACACCCCTGCAGGGTTTAAACTTTCGAAAGCCGTGCCCGCGGTTATGGGTAGATGATAATTTGTTAATGTCCGGTTGTAGAAAACTCGACACCTGATCCGAATTAAAACGCATCAACCGCGTGTGTAGCCGTGATGGTCTCTTTTCGGCGGAGTCCAAGAAGTGAACACGGTTTTGGGTTATGTTTGACGTAAGTAGGAGTTTAGGATCACCTCTCGATCATTGCTAGCTTCACGACCGTTCCTTTGCTTCTCTTCTCGCTCTTATTTGCGTATGTTAGCCACCATACTTGCTTAGTCGCTGCTGCAACCTCACCACTTTACCACTTCCTTTCCTATTAAGCTTTGCTAGTCTTGATACCCATGGTAATGGGATTGCTGAGTCCTCGTGGCTCACAGTTTACTACAATAACAGTTGCAGGTACAGGTTATGCGATGATCATGACGCGAGAGCGATGTTTGCTTGTCTTGGAGTTCTTCTTCTGCTTCTTCTTCGATCAGGGGATAGGTTCCAGGTCGGCAGCCTGGGTTAGCAGGGTGGATGTCGTTTGAGTTTCTATTTGTGTCTCATCCGTAGTCGGATGATGCTCTTATGTAAGATGATGTTGTATTCATGTGGCATTGTATGCCTCTTGTATGTATCCCTATCTATTATGTAATGTTGATGTAATGATATCCACCTTGCAAAAGCGTTTCAATATGCGGGTCTATCCTTGGTGGGACCTTCGAGTTCCTTTTGGATAGGGTCGCATATTGGGCGTGACAAGTTGGTACCAGAGCCTCGACCGACCCTAGGAGCCCCCTTGATTGATCGTGTAGTTTGGCCGTTGTCGAGTCTAGATGAAAACTGATTTCAGAGTCTAGTTATATCGGAGAGTAGGAATTCTTTTTACTCCTCAGCCCCTTTGTCGCTCTGGTAAGGAATCTTGACGTAGGTGTTTTGAATTACTTCTCTTCCCTTTCAAATTTTCTTTAGGATCACGCAGTTGGTTTTCCGATCATTGTTCCTCAGCTCTTTGCATCCGGTGCACTTCTCGTCAAGTTGACTCGAGCCTCTTCATCTTTGTCAAGTTCAATCCTCAGTTGTTTTCTTTTCCCACCCGCCCACCCTTATTCCTCTCAGAACCGGAGTCCGTAATCGAGTATCCATCCTACTCATGCGAAGTCTTTGCTTTCTTTCCTCAATGATTTCAACCGGTGTTTTCTCTTCAAGATATTCGTAGCTTCCCCCTTCCAGTTGCCTTTGTTTTTCCCGCGCTCCCACCCTTTTTCTTCCCGGAGTCTGAGTCTATTTCAAGCATCAATTTCTTTCGTGTGGATCCTCTTCAGTCTTCCCTCAATTATTTCAACCGGTGAATTCTCGTTTTGTTCGACATTCTTCATCTCTTTTTCTTCTATGGTGGTTTCAATTCAAGTTTTTCGGTAGTGATTATATTCTTTCCTCGGCTCAAATGTTTTCCCCTTGCTCGTTCGCCTCTCGCCAGTTTATCCTTCCGGAGTGTTCAAGACATCTCAGGAGATTCGCGTGTGTTCGAATTAATTCGAGGTTGTCAACTTATTCAAATATTTCAATTGTTCCGGTGCATCATCTATCTGTTCAACAATCCTTTTCAACGGTGTTATCTCTTCAGTGGGCCCTAACCCACAGGTTTTTTCCCAGGATCTTACCTGACTCTTCTAATTTCCCCGGAGTTATTCTCAATTCTTTTCAAGTGTGATGTAAGAATGGATCCCATCAGTCAGATGTCATCTCCAAGATCGCTTTCAAATTCTTTTCATCTTGGGTTCTACCTTTCCTCTTTTTCATTATTCCGGAGTTTCTCAACAATTTCGGTGGTGTTTCTCGTCGTCTTTCTCAGCTTTGAAGATCGAAGAAGAGTTTTCCTCTAAATCTTTCCCATTCTCTCGAGATTCGTGGTTTTAGCTTCATGCTATCCTTTCGAATTATTCCATTTGTCAGATATTCTTTTCTTACTCATCCGGAGTATTTCAGGAGTTGATTTCTTTTTCTTTTCACCGGAGGCCATCATTCCAGTTATCGTTCTCTATTTATCCCGGTGCTTTGTTCAAGTGTTCTTTAATCAGCTCGAGTTCTTCCCGTTCTCTTGTATCTAAATCCCCTCTAGCTTATTTGTTCTTCTAATTCTTCCCGGCGATTCATTCTCTTTCATCAATCATTTCCAAATTCTTACGGTGGTTCGTTCAAGATTCTTTTTCCTTGATTATCATATTAATTCATTCGTTCTTTCCAATCCTACCGGTGGTTCATGAAGACCTTCTCAAGTTTGCGATATGTCATTTCTCAATCCTTTTTCAAGAAGAATATGTAGTATGAAAAATCCATTGCTTGTCATCAATTAAATTTGATGAGGATAAGCATAATGTAATTCTTATTCTTATTTCATCATCGTCTAGTAATCCCTTTTCTTCGGAGTTTGCTCTTGTTGAATAAATTCTAGTTCCAAGTGTTTTCATCTTTTCTTTTCCGGAGTTCAAATTTTCCTCGGTCATCTCGTTGGAAACCCCATCTAAATCATCGCAGGGCCTTAATCTTATTCTTTTCATCCTTCATTCCTATCTCATCATCTTTTGTCACCGGAGTTCTTCATGGTGGTTCTTCATTGTTTAATTCATTCTTCAAGGGTTCATCAAGATTCTTGTTGGTGGAGTTCAAGTATCTTTTCTTCTCGCGTCTTGAAGTGTAATTAATTCTCTGTATTCTTTTGAAAGTGGAGTTTTGCATTTCTTCGTTCTTCTCAGCTATCCAATCATTTCCGTTTGTGGTCGTTATCACCTTATGATCTTGAGATATTACCTATAAGACCACAACAAGCTTATTCTTTTCTGGTTGATTTTTTCTCAACAACCCCATTCAAGCCTTCCTTCTAAGTTCTTTTCATTTCATTCTTTTAATTCTTCCGGAGGCATTGCATTGTTTATCTCATCAAGTGTCATCCCATCTTGTGAAGCTCGTGTTCTATTCCTCCATGTTTCAGTCGGAGTGCTAACTATATCCTTTTTAGTCTTATCCGTTTCTTATCTCGATCTAACCGGAGTGGTTTCATAGTCTATCTGATTCTCTGAGCTTTCGATTCTCATCATTCTCGTCGTTCATCTCTTCTTCTCGAGTGCTCTAGATTCTTTGCTTCTTCTCTTGAGTTCTTGTTTCACCTCATCCCTTTTCCTTTCTGTCTCGGTCCTAAGATCTCGGGACGAGATCTCTTGTTAGTGGAGGAGTGTTGTAACGCCCCAGATTCGATGCGCCAGGTGTCCCCCAGTTATTCGCCGTCGTTGCCATGTCAATCGCTTGCGTGTTGCATTTTGCCATGTCATCATGTGCATCTCATTTTGCATACGTGTTCATCTCATGCATCCGAGCATTTTCCCCGTTGTCCGTTTTGCAATCCGGCGTCCCCCTCTTGTCTCCTTTCGTGTGCGGGTGTTAAACTTTCTCATAATGGACCGAGGTTTGCCAAGCGGACTTGGTATAGCACCGGTAGATCGCCTGTCAAGTTTCATGCCATTTGGAGGTCGTTTGATACTCCAACGGTTAACCGGGTAACCGTTAAGGCCTCTTTTGTGTGCAGCCCAACACCCCTTCCAAAGTGGCCCAAAACCCAGCAAACTCGCCTTCATGCTCTCGGTCGTTCGATCACGATCGTGTGGGCGAAAACCGTGCTCCATTTGCACTCTCCTAGCTCCCTCTACCTACAAATAGGTGCACCTCCCCCGAAATTCCCGCAGTCTAAACCCTAGCCAAACTTCCCCCGCCGCCACCGGACATGTCCAACTCCGGCCAGACACGTCTAGCCTCCACCTCACCCCGACCAATCCCCACGCAACACGTCACCCGCGCCGCCGCCCCATCCATTCCCGTCGCACCACCTGTCCGCCTGCGCCGGCCCGCGAGGCCCGCACCAGGCCTGCGGGGCCCAGATCGGCCGCCGCCGCCGCCCGGGGTCGCCCGCGCCCGCGACCCACGCGCCGCCGCCCAGCCGGCACTCGCCTCTGCCGCCGCCCAGCCGGCGCTCACCTCCGCCGCCGCCTTGCCGGCCGCCGCCCCGCCGAGCGCCTCCGCCTCCGTTCGTCGCCGCGGTAGCCGCGCCTCCCCGGCCCGGCCGCCGCAGACCCCCGCCGCCGCCGGCCTCGTCGACCCCGCGCCCGGTCCTGCCACCCCTCGCTGGCCGCGAGCTCCGGCGAGCCCGGCCCTCGCCCCGCGCCTCCTCTCCTTCTCCCCCGGCCAGATCCGGCCACGGGAGGGCCGGATCCGTCCTCCCCCGGCTTCCCCGACCTCTCCCTCGACTCTGGCCGCCGTCTCCGTCCTTCTCCGGTGAGATTCCGGCGAGTTCCGCCGAGTTGACTTTTTCCCCCTTGAGGTCCATTTTTCCAGTGTCCCGAAACTATTTACATTTTCGTGCCCTGTTTAACGCATCATAACTTGCTGCATACTGCTCCATTTTGCGCGTGCTATATATAAAATTGTTCGTCTCGACGAGTACTTTATTTCATTCCATTGCATCATGTTCATTTGAGTTCATCTTGATACCCGAATCATCGTTGCAAGAGTGCTATGTGATGTTAATCTGCTGAAACTGTTATAACTTGCTCATTTGTCATTTTTGCCATGTTTGATTTGTGCATCCTATGAGGTTGATGTCTACATATGTTTTTAACTATGCCATGCCATCTTTACAGGCATGTATGCCATGTATTTTTGTGATCAATGTGGTGACTAGCACAAGCATGTAAACTAGGCCTCGTGATGTTGCTGATTTCAGTCCCTGTTCTGCTGTTATTTTTATGCTATGTAAATTTGATGCTACAGAGAGATCCATGCTTATTTTGAGATACTTCAGTAAGGATGTTTTGTACATATGGTTGTGAGCTATCCATCCATGCCCCTGTTTGCAATTATGGAGTAGCCTAGCATGTCATTTTCGTGCTCTACTTTTGCTACAAAATGTTTCCTGGCAGATTGTTTACATGTTATTCAATTTTGCCAAGGTTGTTGTAGTTGATCCTTGCATGCTATGAACTTGTTATTGCCATGGATAGCTTCATGAACATGTCTTCTTTCTGATGCCATGCTTACATTGTCATGCAATGACTTGTGGTGAGTGAACAGAGCTCGCGAAGATGCCTTCATAATTCTGTCAATGACATGCCCTGTTTGCTGAATCTGTTAACGAAACTTGCTAGGTTTACATGGATGCCATCATTTCTTCTGACCCTTTTTGGCTCATGGTCAGTAAGGGACATTTGTTCTATTAATTTAGTAGATTATTTCCATGCCTTTGTTTGTTATGTTAAGTTCCTGTAACATGTTGTTTGATAGCTCTAAACATTGCAACCTGATGTTATTTCTGCCAAGTCTGTAAACTGTTACAATACGCAATCTTGCCATGTGTGTTTGAGCATGTTCTAGTGATTTCTGGAGATAGCTCAGTGTTCATATTTTGTTATGCTTTACCTGTACATCATGACCATGCCTTTTGTTTTCATATTGAGGTGCTTTAGCATATTGTTTTGATGCTTGCAATATGCCTAGTTGCTGTTTTGGACAGATTGTTGTTATGCCTTGTATAGTGTATGTGTTGAACCGTTGCTCCGTTTTGAGTGTGCTCTATATGAAACTTGCTTGCTTTTGCATGTAGTTTCATATTATCGTGTTGCATCCTTGTTTTGAGCTGTTTGCTTGATGTTTGAGTGCCTTTTGCATCAATGCCATGTTTTACTTGTTTTGCTCATATCTTCTAGGCCGTAGCTCCAAATCTAATGAACTTTATATGTAACTTGACTGGAATTTCGTGTAGATCCTCTTGGTGCTCTTTAACTTGCTGTTTAACAACTTCAACTTAATGTTTATTCATATCTGGACCAATTTCGAAATTTGCAAATGAGGACTTACCGGATTTGTTATATGTTATTTCTGACCTCATTTAAACTTGCTTTGTTGTGTTGCTCTTGTTTGCATCATCTCTTGCCATGAGTAGCTTCATGTAGCCTTATCATGCATCATGCTTGGTTGTGCATCATGTCTTATCTATGTGTGGTGTGTTTACTATGTTGTGTGCTTCTTCTCGATAGTTCCCGTTTCGTTGCGATGGTGAGGATTCGTTCGTCTACGCTTGGTTCATCTTCGTGGCTTCATCTTCTTCATGGACTCGTTCTTCTTCCTTGAGGGATTTCAGGCAAGATGACCGCTACCCTGGATCTCACTACTATCATTGCTATGCTAGTTGCTTCGTTCTATCGCTATGCTGCGTTACCTATCTTTGCTCCTTAAGCCTCCCAAATTGCCATGAACCTCTAACCTTTGACACCCTTCCTAGCAAACCATTGCTTGGCTATGTTACCGCTTTGCTCAACCCCTCTTATAGCGTTGTTAGTTGCAGGTGAAGTTGAAGATTTCTCCATGGTGGATAGGATTATGATTGGGATATCACAATATCTCTTATATTATTAATGCATCTATATATTTGGTAAAGGGTGGAAGACTCTGCCTTATGCCTGGTGTTTTTCTCCACTCTTGCCGCCCTAGTTTCCGTCATACCGGTGTTATGTTCCCGGATTTTGCGTTCCTTACGCGGTTGGGTGATTTATGGGACCCCCTTGACAGTTCGCTTTGAATAAAACTCCTCCAGCAAGGCCCAACCTTGGTTTTACCATTTGTCTCACCACCACCTATACCCTTCCCTTGGGTCGGCCAACCCGAGGGTCGTCTTTATGTTAGCCCCTCCGGGCCAGTGCTTGTCTAAGTGTTGGTCCGAACTAAGTAGACTGCAGGGCCCCCTTGGGGAAACTCGAGGTTTGGTTTTACTCGTAGGATGTCTCATCCGGTGTTGCCCTGAGAACGAGATATGTGTAGCTCCTATTGGGATGTCGGCGCATTGGGCGGTCTTGCTGGTCTTGTTTTACCATTGTCGAAATGTCTTGTAAACCGGGATTCCGAGACTGATCGGGTCTTCCTCGAAGAAGGTATATCCTTCGTTGATCGCGAGAGCTTATCATGGGCTAAGTTGGGACACCCCTGCAGGGTTTAAACTTTCGAAAGCCGTGCCCGCGGTTATGGGCAGATGGGAATTTGTTAATGTCCGGTTGTAGAAAACTTGACACCTGATCCGAATTAAAACGCATCAACCGCGTGTGTAGCCGTGATGGTCTCTTTTTGGTGGAGTCCGGGAAGTGAACATGGTTTTGGGTTATGTTTGACGTAAGTAGGAGTTCAGGATCACCTCTTGATCATTGCTAGCTTCACGACCGTTCCTTTGCTTCTCTTCTCGCTCTTATTTGCGTATGTTAGCCACCATACTTGCTTAGTCGCTGCTGCAACCTCACCACTTTACCCCTTCCTTTCCCATTAAGCTTTGCTAGTCTTGATACCCATGGTAATGGTATTGCTAAGTCCACGTGGCTCACAGTTTACTACAACAACAGTTGCAGGTACAGGTTATGCGATGATCATGACGCGAGAGCGATGTTTGCTTGTCTTGGAGTTCTTCTTCTGCTTCCTCTTTGATCAGGGGATAGGTTGCAGGTCGGCAGCCTGGGTTAGCAGGGTGGATGTCATTTGAGTTTCTGTTTGTGTCTCATCCGTAGTCGGATGATGCTCTTATGTAAGATGATGTTGTATTCGTGTGGCATTGTATGCCTGTTGTATGTATCCCTATCTATTATGTAATGTTGATGTAATGATATCCACCTTGCAAAAGCGTTTCAATATGCGGGTCTATCCTTGGTGGGACCTTTGAGTTCCTTTTGTATAGGGTCGCATATTGGGCGTGACAGAGGGTTATGGTGCTCCATCGGACAATGTAGCATGAAAACGTAATAGTCAGGTCAAATGAACTGAGCTTATGAACTTTTGGTGGTGCATTTATCTGCTAGACTGTTAAGTTTTATGCCAACCTTCCTTTTGTTATATAGTTGTAATTTGTTTTGGTGTGATACAAAATTTATTCTTAACGTGCAGCCACCGGCTGAAGAAAACAGCAAGCCATTTTTGTGTAGTGTAGGGTGTTCCCTATATTTGCACTGGTGGCGATCTTTGATGCCGAGTGGATGTAATCTGTGCAATCGCCTTAATAGCCTAGCGTTAGTTTCGGCCTTATTTATTTCCTAGTCTTCTTTTTCCCTGGTTTGCTAGTGGCCGCAACAACCATGAGCCATATACGGGCCATAGGATCCATGGGTCTCCTACGGGCCGTCGATAAATGGGCCTCCAACAGGGTCGTAGAATCGGTGGGCCTCGGGCCGTCGGATAAATGGGTCTACACGGGCCGTAAACGGGCGTAATTGGTATCGGCCCAGCTCAGTAACGGGCCGTTAACAGGCCGTAGGACAGCAAAGGCTTAATTCTGTCACAGGCATAATGGGTCGTTAATGGGCCAGAATATAGGACGGGCTGGAAACGGCACAACGGGTTAACAGTCCAGAAATGGGCCGACTCTTGCCATGGGCCGAATTTGGCCCATTAGGGTAACAAGCCAGTAACGGGCCGACTCTTGCCATGGGCCAAGTTTGGCCCATTAGGGGAACAGGCCAGTAACGGGCCGGAAGTAATCGAGGGTCGAAAAGGAGCCCAAGAACGTATGGGCCGTCAATAGGCCGAAAGCTAACACGGGCTGGGAACGGCCCATGTAAATCAAGGGCTGTTAACGGGTACAAAGAAAATTATTGATCATTATGGGCTAGAGTCACCGTGGGCCTTTAAAGGGCCGAAAGATACGAAGGCCTCATATGGGCCGAAAGACGTCGTGGGCCATACATGGGCCGAAAGTGAAATGGGCTGGTGTTATATTCGACGGCGCACATGATATTGTTGGGCCAATTTCCTTTAGGGCCTAACGGGTCGTGAGTTAACGGGCCGTAAAATGGGCTATTTGCGAAGAGACCGTTAACAGGCTTTTCATGGGCCAGCCCGTTAACTTTTAACCAAGTCAAACGGGCCGACTTTGTAAGCTAAATGGGCCTGTGGTGGGCCATGGCACGTGTCGACATATCATAGGCACCTATCTGACCCACTGATGAGCTGACACGTGTTTCGTCCGGCCAATAAGAATTTTACACGTGGAAATTTCCCATTGGTCAGGGCTGTTAACGGGTTATCAGATCCAAAACCCGACCCGATAGCTTAACGGTGTTCCGTTACGGTGGATGCCATGTGTTGGTCACCCTTGACCAAAGCACTTCTGTGACGCGCGATTTATCATCATGGAAGTGGACACTTCCGTGATGATAATTTTGGTAATGTCATGGAACACTTCTACGACAGCACATGTATGACTATCTTGATTCTGTCATAAAATCGTCATTGATGTACATGAAGGAAACATGCCCTAGAGGCAATAATAAAGTTATTATTTATTTCCTTATATCATGATAGATGTTTATTATTCATGCTAGAATTGTATTAAACGGAAACATAATACATGTGTGAATACATAGACAAACATAGTGTCACTAGTATGCCTCTACTTGACTAGCTCGTTGAATCAAAGATGGTTAAGTTTCCTAGCCATGGACAAAAGAGTTGTCATTTGATTAACGGGATCACATCATTAGGAGAATGATGTGATTGACATGACCCATTCCGTTAGCCTAGCACTTGATCGTTTAGTATGTTGCTATTGCTTTCTTCATGACTTATACAAAGTTCCTGCAACTATGAGATTGTGCAACTCACGTTTACCGGAAGAACACTTTGTGTGCTACCAAACGTCACAATGTAACTGGGTGATTATAAAGGTGCTCTACAGGTGTTTCCGAAGGTACATGTTGGGTTGGCATAATTCGAGATTATGTTTTGTCACTCCGATTGTCGGAGAGGTATCTCTGGGCCCTCTCGGTAATACTCATCACCTAAGCCTTGCAAGCATTGTAACTAATGAGTTAGTTATAAGATGATGTGTTACAGAACGAGTAAAGAGACTTGACGGTAACGAGATTGAACTAGGTATTGGATACCGATGATCAAATCTCGGGCAAGTAACATGCCGATAACAAAGGGAACAACGTATGTTGTTATGCGGTTTGACCGATAAAGATCTTCGTAGAATATGTAGGAACCAATATGGGCATCCAGGTTCCGCTATTGGTTATTGACCGAGAATAGTTCTAGGTCATGTCTACATAGTTCTCGAACCCGTAGGGTCCGCACGCTTAACGTTACGATGACAGTTTTATTATGAGTTTACAAGTTTTGATGTACCGAAGTTTGTTCGGAGTCCCGGATGTGATCACGGACATGACGAGGAGTCTCGAAATGGTCGAGACATAAAGATTGATATATTGTACGACTATATTCGGACACCGGAAGTGTACCGGGTGATTTCGGAGAAAACCGGAGTGCCAGAGGGTTACCGGAACCCCCCCCCTCCCCTCAGAGAGTTAATGGGCCACATGGGCCTTGGTGGGAAGAGAGAGGGGCGGCCAGGAAGGGACGCGCGCCCCCTCTCCCTCAGGTCCGAATTGGACTAGGAAGGGGGGGCGGCGCCCCCCTCTTTCCTTCCCCTCCTCTCCCCCTTCCTTCCCCTCCTAGTAGGAGTAGGAAAGGAGGAGTCCTACTCCTACTAGGAGGAGGACTCCTCCTCCTGGCGCGCCCAACAAGGGCCGGCCGGCCTCCCCCCTCCCTCCTTTATATACGGGGGCAGGGGGCACCCCATAGACACACAAGTTGATCTATGGATCGTTCCTTAGCCGTGTGCGGTGCCCCCCTCCACCATATTCCACCTCGGTCATATCGTCACGGAGTTTAGGCGAAGCCCTGCGCCGGTAGAACATCATCATCATCACCACGCCGTCGTGCTGACGGAACTCATCCCCGAAGCTTTGCTGGATCGGAGCCCGGGGATCGTCATCGAGCTGAACGTGTGCTGAACTCGGAGGTGCCGTACGTTCGGTGCTTGGATCGGTCGGATCGTGAAGACGTACGACTACATCAACCGCCTTGTCATAACGCTTCCGCTTACGGTCTACGAGGGTACATGGACGAACACTCTCCCCTCTCGTTGCTATGCGTCACCATGATCTTGCGTGTGCGTAGGAAATTTTTTGAAATTACTACGTTTCCCAACAGTGGCATCCGAGCCTAGGTTTTATGCGTTGATGTTATATGCACGAGTAGAACACAAGTGAGTTGTGGGCGATACAAGTCATACTGCTTACCAGCATGTCATACTTTGGTTCAGCGGTATTGTGAGATGAAGCGGCCCGGACCTACATTACGCGTACGCTTACACGAGACTGGTTTCACCGTTACGAGCACTCGTGCTTAAAGGTGGCTGGCGGGTGTCTGTCTCTCTCACTTTAGCTGAATCGAGTGTGGCTACGCCCGGTCCTTGCGAAGGTTAAAACAGCACCAACTTGACAAACTATCGTTGTGGTTTTGATGCATAGGTAAGAACGGTTCTTGCTAAGCCCGTAGCAGCCACGTAAAATTTGCAACAACAAAGTAGAGGACGTCTAACTTGTTTTTGCAGGGCATGTTGTGATGTGATATGGTCAAGATGTGATGCTATATTTTATTGTATGAGATGATCATGTTTTGTAACCGAGTTCGACAACTGGCAGGAGCCATATGGTTGTCGCTTTATTGTATGCAATGCAATCGCCCTATAATGCTTTACTTTATCACTAAGCGGTAGCGATAGTCATAGAAGCAATAGTTGGCGAGACGACAACGATGCTACGATGGAGATCAAGGTGTCGCGCCGGTGACGATGGTGATCATGATGGTGCTTCGGAGATGGAGATCACAAGCACAAGATGATGATGGCCATATCATATCACTTATATTGATTGCATGTGATGTTTATCTTTTATGCATATTATCTTGCTTTGATTGATGGTAGAATTTTAAGATGATCTCTCACTAATTATCAAGAAGTGTTCTCCCTGAGTATGCACCATTGCCAAAGTTCGTCGTGCCCAGACACCACGTGATGATCGGGTGTGATAAGCTCTACGTCCATCTACAACGGGTGCAAGCCAGTTTTGCACACGCAGAATACTCAGGTTAAACTTGACGAGCCTAGCATATGCAGATATGGCCTCGGAACACGGAGACCGAAAGGTCGAGCGTGAATCATATAGTAGATATGATCAACATAGTGATGTTAACCATTGAAAACTACTCCATCTCACGTGATGATCGGTTATGGTTTATTTGATTTGGATCACGTGATCACTTAGATGACTCGAGAGATGTCTGTCTAAGTGGGAGTTCTTAAGTAATATGATTAATTGAACTTAAATTTATCATGAACTTAGTCCTGGTAGTATTTTGCAAATTATGTTGTAGATCATAGTTTGCGTTGTTGCTTTCATATGTTTATTTTGATATGTTCCTAGAGAAAATTTGTTGAAAGATGTTAGTAGCAATGATGCGGATTGGATCCATTATCTGAGGTTTATCCTCATTGCTGCACAGAAGAATTATGTCCTTGATGCACCGCTATGTGACAAACCTATTGCAGGAGCAGATGCAGACGTTATGAACGTTTGGCTAGCTCAAAAAGGATGACTACTTGATAGTTTAGTGCACCATGCTTAAACAGCTTAGAATCGGGACTTCAAAGATGTTTTGAACATCATGGACCATATGAGATTTTCCAGGAATTGAAGTTAATATTTCAAGCAAATACCCGAGTTGAGAGATATGAAGTCTCCAACAAGTTCTATAGCTAAAAGATGGAGGAGAATCGCTCAACTAGTGAACATGTGCTCAGATTGTCTGGATACTTCAATCGCTTGAATCAAGTGGGAGTTAATCTTCCAGATAAGATAGTGATTGACAGAATTCTCTAGTCACCATCACTAAGTTACTAGAACTTCGTGATGAACTATAGTATGCAAGGGATGACAAAAATGATTCCTGAGCTCTTCGTGATGTTGAAATCGATGAAGGTAGAAATCAAAAAAGAGCATCAAGTGTTGATGATTGACAAGACCACTAGTTTCAAGAAAAGGGCAAAGGGAAAGAAAAGGAAACTTCAGGTAGAATGGCAAACAAGTTGTCACTCCCGTGAAGAAGCCCAAAGCTGGACCTAAGCCTGAAATTGAGTGCTTCTACTGCAAAGGAAATGGTCGCTAGAAGTGGAACTACTCCAAATATTTGGTGGATAAAAAGGATGGCAAAGTGAACAAGGGTATATTTTGATGTACAGGTTATTGATGTGTACCTTACTAGTGTTTATAGTAGCCCATGAGTATTTGATACTTGTTCGGTTGCTAAAGATTAGTAACTCGAAACAGGAGTTACAGAATAAAACAGAGACTAGTTGAAGGGGAAGTGACGATGAGTGTTGGAAGTAGTTCCAAGAATGATATGATCATCATCGCACACTCTTTATACTTTCGGGATTAGTGTTAAACCTAAATAAATGTTATTTGGCGTTTGCGTTGAGCATGAATATGATTTAATCATGTTTATTGTGATACAGTTATTCATTTGAAGTTAAAGAATAATTGTTATTCTGTTTACATGAATAAGACCTTCGATGGTTATACACCCAATGAAAATAGTTTGTTGGATCTCGATCGTAGTGATACAAATATTCATAATATTGATGCCAAAAGATGCAAAGTTAATAATGATGGTGCAACTTATTTGTGGCACTGCCATTTGGGTCATATCGGTGTAAAGCGCATGAAGAAACTCCATAAAGATGGATTTTCGGAATCACTTGGTTATGAATCATTTGATGCTTGCGAACCGTGCCCTTGGGCGAGATGACTAAAACTCTATTCTTCGGAACAATGGAACGAGCAGCAAACTTGTTGGAAATAATACATACTGATGTATGCAGACCAATGAGTATTAAGGCTCGTGGCGGACATCATTATTTTCTGACCTTCACAGATGATTTGAGCAGATATGGGTATATCTACTTAATGAAACATAAATCTGAAACATTTGAAAGGTTCAAAGAATTTCAGAGTGAAGTTGAAAATCATCGTAACAAGAAAATAAAGTTTCTATGATCTGATCATGGAGGAGAATATTTGAGTTATGAGTTTGGTCTTTAATTAAAACAATGTGGAATAGTTTCACAGCTCACGCCACCTGGAACACCACAATGTTATGGTGTGTCCGAACGTCGTAACTGCACTTTATTGGATATGGTGCGATCTATGATGTCTCTTATCGGTTTTACCACTATCGTTTTGGGGTTGTGCATTAGAGACAGCTGCATTCACATTTAAAAGGGCACCATCTAAATCCGTTGAGACGACACCGTATGAACTATGGTTTAGTAGTAAACCTAAGCTATCGTTTCTTAAAGTTTGGAGTTGCGATGCTTATATGAAAAGTTTCAACCTGATAAGCTCGAACTCAAATCGGAGAAGTCCGTCTTCATAGAATACCCAAAGGAAACTGTTGGGTACTCGTTCTATCACAAATCCAAAGGCAAAACATTCGTTGCTAAGAATGGATCCTTTCCAGAGAAGGAGTTTCTCTCGAAAGAAGTGAGTGGGAGGAAAGTAGAACTTGATGAGGTAATTGTACCTGCTCCCTTATTTGAAAGTAGTTCATCACAGAAATCTGTTCCTGTGACTACTACACCAATTAGTGAGGAAGTTAATGATGATGATCATGAAACTTTAGATTAAGTTACTACAAAACCTCGTAGGTCTTCCAGAGTAAGATCCGCACCAGAGTGGTACGGTAATCCTGTTTTGGAAGTCATGTTACTAGACCATGATGAACCTACGAACTATGAGGAAGCGATGATGAGCCTAGATTCCGTGAAATGGCATGAGGCCATGAAATCTGAGATATGATCCATGTATGAGAACAAAGTGTAGACTTTGATTGACTTGCCCGATGATCGGTGAGTCATTAAGAATAAATGGATCTTCAAGAGGAAGACGGACGCTGATAGTAGTGTTACTATCTACAAAGCTCGACTTGTCGTAAAAAGGTTTTTGACAAGTTCAAGGTGTTGACTACAATGAGATTTTCTCAATTGTAGCGATGCTTAAGTCTGTCTGAATCATGTTAGCAATTGCCACAATTTATGAAATCTGGCAAATGGATGTCAAAACTGCATTCCTTAATGGTTTTTTTAAAGAAGAGTTGTATATTATGCAACCAGAAGGTTTTGTCAATCCTAAAGGTGCTAACAAAATATGCAAGCTCCAGCAGTCCATCTATGGACTGGTGCAAGCATCTCGGAGTTGGAATATACGCTTTGATAAGTTGATCAAAGCATATAGTTTTATACAGACTTGCGGTGAAGCCTGTATTTACAAGAAAGTGAGTGGGAGCACTACAACATTTCTGATAAGTATATGTGAATGACATATTGTTGATCGGAAATAATGTAGAATTATTCTGCAAAGCATAAAGGAGTATTTGAAAGGAGTTCTTTAAAAGAAAGACCTCAGTAAAACTACTTACATATTGAGCATCAAGATCTATTGAGATAGATCAAGACGCTTGATAAGTTTTTCAATAAGTACATACCTTGTCAAGATTTTGAAGTAGTTCAAAATGGAACAGTCAAAGAAAAATTCTTACCTGTGTTGCAAAGGTATGAAATTGAGTAAGACTCAAATCTCGACCACGGCAGAAACTAGAAAAGAGAATAAAAGTCATTCCCTATGCCTTAGTCATAGGTTCTATAAAGTATGCTATGCTATGTACCAGACCTATTGTGTACCTTGCTCTGAATTTGGCAAGGGAGTACAATAGTGATCTAGGAGTAGATCACTGGACATTGGTCAAAATTATCCTTAGTGGAATAAGGATATGTTTCTCGGTTATGGAGGTGACAAAAGGTTCGTCGTAAAGGGTTACGTCGATACAAGTTTTGGCACTGATCCAGATGACTCTAAATCTTAATCTGGATACATATTGAAAATGGGAGCAATTAGCTAGAGTAGCTCCGTGCAGAGCATTGTAGACATAGAATATTTGCAAAATACATACGACTCTGAATATGACAGACCCGTTGACTAAGCTTCTCTCACAAGCAAAACATGATCATACATTAGTACTCTTTGGGTGTTAATCACATAACGATGTGAACTAGATTATTGACTCTAGTAAACCCTTTGGGTGTTGATCAACATGACGATGTGAACTATGGGTATTAATCACATACAGATGTGAATATTAGTGTTAAATCACATGGCGATGTGAACTAGATTATTGACTCTAATGCAAGTGGGAGACTGAAGGAAATATGCCCTAGAGGCAATAATAAAGTTATTATTTATTTCCTTATATCATGATAGATGTTTATTATTCATGCTAGAATTGTATTAAACGGAAACATAATACATGTGTGAATACATAGACAAACATAGTGTCACTAGTATGCCTCTACTTGACTAGCTCGTTGAATCAAAGATGGTTAAGTTTCCTAGCCATGGACAAAAGAGTTGTCATTTGATTAACGGGATCACATAATTAGGAGAATGATGTGATTGACATGACCCATTCCGTTAGCCTAGCACTTGATCGTTTAGTATGTTGCTATTGCTTTCTTCATGACTTATACAAAGTTCCTGCAACTATGAGATTGTGTTACCGGAAGAACACTTTGTGTGCTACCAAACATCACAATGTAACTGGGTGATTATAAAGGTGCTCTACAGGTGTTTCCGAAGGTACATGTTGGGTTGGCATAATTCGAGATTAGATTTTGTCACTCCGATTGTCGGACAGGTATCTCTGGGCCCTCTCGGTAATACTCATCACCTAAGCCTTGCAAGCATTGTAACTAATGAGTTAGTTATAAGATGATGTGTTACAGAACGAGTAAAGAGACTTGCCGGTAACGAGATTGAACTAGGTATTGGATACCGACGATCAAATCTCGGGCAAGTAACATACCGATGACAAAGGGAACAACGTATGTTGTTATGCGGTTTGACCGATAAAGATCTTCGTAGAATATGTAGGAACCAATATGGGCATCTAGGTTCCGCTATTGGTTATTGACCGAGAATAGTTCTAGGTCATGTCTACATAGTTCTTGAACCCGTAGGGTCCACACGCTTAACGTTACGATGATAGTTTTATTATGAGTTTACAAGTTTTGATGTACCGAAGTTTGTTCGGAGTCCCGGATGTGATCACGGACATGACGAGGAGTCTCGAAATGGTCGAGACATAAATATTGATATATTGGACGACTATATTCGGACATCGGAAGTGTTCCGGGTGATTTCGGAGAAAACCGGAGTGCCGGAGGGTTACCGGAACCCCCCCCCCCCGGAGAGTTAATGGGCCACATGGGCCTTGGTGGGAAGAGAGAGGGGCGGCCAAGAAGGGCCGCACGCCCCCTCTCCCTCTGGTCCGAATTGGACTAGGAGGGGGGCGGCGCCCCCCTCTTTCCTTCCCCTCCTCTCCCCCTTCCTTCCCCTCCTAGTAGGAGTAGGAAAGGAGGAGTCCTACTCCTACTAGGAGGAGGACTCCTCCTCCTGGCGCGCCCAACAAGGGCCGGCCGGCCTCCCCCTCCCTCCTTTATATACGGGGGCAGGGGGCACCCCATAGACACACAAGTTGATCTACGGATCGTTCCTTAGCCGTGTGCGGTGCCCCCCTCCACCATATTCCACCTTGGTCATATCGTCGTGGAGTTTAGGCGAAGCCCTGCGCCGGTAGAACATCATCATCGTCACCACACCATCATGCTGACGGAACTCATCCCCGAAGCTTTGCTGGATCGGAGCCCGGGGATCATCATCGAGCTGAACGTGTGCTGAACTCGGAGGTGCCGTACGTTCGGTGCTTGGATCGGTCGGATCGTGAAGACGTACGACTACATCAACCGCGTTGTCATAACGCTTCCGCTTACGGTCTACAAGGGTACGTGGACGAACACTCTCCCCTCTCGTTGCTATGCGTCACCATGATCTTGCGTGTGCGTAGGAATTTTTTTGAAATTACTACGTTTCCCAACAGTACATGCATGACAAAAAAAGCGACCTACTGTGACAAACACGTATCATCACAGAAGTGTATTTTTTTGTAGTTATATAGGTTTTTGTAATATGAAATTATAAAAATAGCAAGGTAACTAATGATAAAAGTGAGCATAAATGGTATTCAAATGGTAGAAAACAAGCCTAGGGTTCATACTTTCACTAGTGCAAGTTCTCTCAACAATAATAACATAACTGGATCATATAACTATCCCTCAACATGCAACAAAGAGTCACTCCAAAGTCACTAATAGCGGAGAACAAACGAAGAATTATTGTAGGGTACGAAACCACCTCAAAGTTATCCTTTCTGATCGATCTATTCAAGAGTCCGTAGTAAAATAACATGAAGCTATTCTTTCCGTTTGATCTATCATAGAGTTTGTACTAGAATAACACCTTAAGATACAAATCAACCAAAACCCTAATGTCACCTAGATACTCCAATGTCACCACAAGTATCTGTGGGCATGATTATACAATATGCATCACACAATCTCAGATTCATCTATTCAACCAACACAAAGTACTTCAAAGAGTGCCCCAAAGTTTCTACCGAAGAGTCAAGACGAAAACGTGTGCCAACCCCTATGCATAAGTTCATTGAACCCGCAAGTTGATCACCAAAACATACATCAAGCAGATCACGTGAATATCCCATTGTCACCACAGATAAGAACGGCAAGACATACATCAAGTGTTCTCAAATCCTTAAAGACACAATCCGACAAGACAACTTCAAAGGGAAAACTCAATCCATCATAAGAGAGTAGAGGGGGAGAAACATCATAAGATCCAACTATAATAACAAAGCTCGCGATACATCAAGATTGTATCACCTCATGAACACGAGAGAGAGAGAGATCAAACACATAGCTACTGGTACATACCCTCGGCCCCGAGGGTGAACTACTCCCTCCTCGTCATGGAGAGCGCCGAGATGATGAAGATGGCCACCCGTGATGGATTCCCCCTCCGGCGGGGTGCTGGAACGGGCTCTCGAGAGGTTTTTGGTGGCTACAGTGGCTTGCGGCGGCAGAACTCCCAATCTATTGTGCTCCTCGATGTTTCTAGGGTATATGGACAAATATAGGCGAAAGAAGTCGGTCAAGGAAGCCACGAGGGGCCCACGAGGGTGGGGGTGCGCCCACGGGGGTAGGGCGCACCCCTGACCCTCGTGGCCACCTCGAAGCTTCCCTGGCGTCTACTCCAAGTCTCCTGGATTGCTTCCGTTCCAAAAATAACTCTCCCGAAGGTTTCATTCCGTTTGGACTCTACTTGGTATTCCTTTTCTTCGAAACACTGAAATAGGCAAGAAAACAGCAATTTGGGCTGGGCCTCCGGTTAATAGGTTAGTCCCAAAAATAATATAAAAGTGTATAATAAAGCCCATAAACATCCAAAACAGATAATATAATAGCATGAATGCTTCATAAATTATAGATACGTTGGAGACATATCAGCATCCCCAAGCTTAATTCCTGCTTGTCCTCGAGTAGGTAAATGATAAAAGAAATAATTTATGAAGTGTGAATGCTAGCAGGTGAACAAGTTTGATCAATGGTAATTTCAATCACCTTTTCTAGCATCATTATATATCATAACAGTAGCTCATCTCATAAAACTTCTCATGATCAAGTGACAAGCTATTCAAATGTTAATGCATAGACCATAAACTTTCTTGAAAACTAGCAAACTATGTTCTCAGTCATCAAACAATTGCAATTCATCTTATTTTCAGGAAGGGTCTATGTAAGAGCTTTGATTTGGCAAACCCCACATACTCAACTATCATTTAATCTTTCACAATTGCTAACACTCACGTGATATTTATGGGTTCAAAGTTTTAATCAAACACAGAGAAAGATAGGGGCTTATAGTTTCGCCTCCCAACCTTTTACCTCAGGGGTAATGTCAACAATAATAATTTATGAACGCCTACATCCAAGTGGATATATATATCCAGATCACCCCAACACAAAGTGCTTGCCAAAGGAAAAAGTGTAAAAAGGAAAGATGATGATCACCATGACTCTTGTACAAGGGTAGAAGATAATAGTAAAAGATAGGCCCTTCGCAGAGGGAAGCAAAGGTTGTCATGCGCTTTTGTGGTTGGATGCACAAAATCTTAATGCAAAAGAACGTCACTTTATATTGCCGCTTGTGATAAAGACCTTTATTATGCAGTCCATCGCTTTTATTTCTTCCCTATCACAAATTCGTATAAAGCTTATTTTCTTCGCACTAATAGATCATACTTATTTAGAGAGCAATTTTTATTGCATGCACCGATGACAACTTACTTGAAGGATCTTACTCAATCCATAGGTAGATATGGTGGACTCTCATGGCAAAACTGGTTTAAAGGATGTTTGGAAGCACAAGTAGTATTTCTACTTGGTGCAAAGAATTTGGATAGCATGAGAGGGAAAGGAAAACTCAACATGTTGGATGATCCAAGACAATATAACTTTTCAGATATAGGAAAACATAACCTATTATGTTGTCTTCCTTGTCCAAGATCAACCTTTTAGCATGTCATACTTTAGTGAGTGCTCACAATTACAAAGATGTCCAAGATAGTATATTTATATGTGAAATCTCTCTTCCTTCAATATTCTTTCATGAATTATTCAAGTGACCAATACAATGTTTGCTAACATTCAAGAAATTTACCACCTCTACTTCTTATATGTGAAGTCATTACTCCCCATGGGGTAAGCATATGAAGCATATATAATTTCAGATTTATGATATTTAACTTATTCAACCATTTACTCATAGGATATAAGTGAAGTACGCGAGTAAATGACAAACTACTCCAAAGAGATATAAGTGAAGATCAATGGGTAGTTAAATAATTATTTAGCTATGTGAGGACTCTCTCTCATTTAAGAATTTCAGATCTTGGCATTTTATTCAAACAGCAAGAAAAACAAAATAAAATAAAATGATGCTCCAAGCAAAACACATATCATGTGGTGAATGAAAATATAGCTCCAAGTAAAGTTACCGATGAACGAAGACGAAAGAGGGGATGCCATCCGGGGCATCCCCAAGCTTAGGCTCTTGGTTGTCCTTGAATATTACCTTGGGGTGCTTGGGAATCCCCAAGCTTAGGGTCTTGCCACTCCTTATTCCATAGTTCATCGAATCTTTACCCAAAACTTGAAAACTTCACAACACAAAACTCAACAGAAAACTCGTAAGCTCCGTTAGTATAAGAAAATAAATCACCACTTAGGTACTGTTGTGAACTCATTCTAAATTCATATTGGTGTTAAACCTACTTTATTCCAACTTCTCTATGGTTCATACCCTCCGATACTGCTCATAGATTCATCAAAATAAGCAAACAACACAAGAAAATAGAATCTGTCAAAAACAGAAAAGTCTATAGTAATCTGTATCAAACGCATACTTCTGGAACTCCAAAAATCCTACAAAATTAGGAAAACCTGAGCAATGTGTGTACCAATCCAGAGCAAAACTAATCACATCAAAATCATGTTTATGTGAATTATCAAAACTAATTTACTGGATGCAAAAGTTTCTGATTTTCAGCAGGATCAACACAACTATCACCGTGAGCTATCCTGAAGGTCTTACTTGGCACTTTATTGAGACAAAAGCTATAAAACATGATTACTACAGTACCATAATCATATGGACACACAAAAACAGTAAGGGTAAATATTGGGTTGTCTCCCAACAAGCGCTTTTCTTCAATGCCTTTCTAGCTAGGCATGATGATGACAATGATGCTCACATAAAAGATAAGAATTCAAACATAACGGGAGCATCATGAAGCATATGACTAGCACATTTAAGTCTAACCCACTTCCTATGCATAGGGATTTTATGATCAAACAACTTATGGGAACAATAATCAACTAGCATAGGAAGGCAAAACAAGCATAACTTTAAGATTTTAAGCACATAGAGAGGAAACTTGATATTATTTCCATTCCTACAAGCATATATTCCTCCCTCATAATAATTTTCAGTAGCATCATGAATGAATTCAACAATATAACCAGAACCTAAAGCATTTTTTTCATGATCTACAAGCATAGAAAATTTACTACTCTCCACATAAGCAAAATTCTTCTCATTCGGGATAGTGGGAGTATCATAAGAGACTCGAATACTATAAATTGTTTCCACATTAAAAGAGTAATGTTCAGAAAAAGGGTAATCATAATCATGACAAGTTTTATAAATATAATCATTACTACTTTTTATAGCATAAGTTTCATCACAATAATCATCATAAGTAGCAACTTTGTTCTCATCATAATCAATTGAAACCTCTTACAAAATAGTGGATTCATCACTAAATAAAGTCATGACCTCTCCAAATCCACTTTCATTAGATTCAACATCCTCCAAAATAGTAGGATCATTACTTCCTAAAGTTGACACTCTTTCAAACCCACTTTTATCAATATAATCATCATAAGTAGGAGGCATGTTATCATCATAACAAATTTGCATATCAAAACTTGGGAGGCTAAACATATCATCTTCATTAAACATAGCATCCCCAAGCTTGGGACAAACATTAATTGCAGCAAATATATTCTCAAACACATCATTATCATCAAACATAGCATCCCCAAGCTTGGGCCTTTTCATATCATAAGCATAATCACTCTCATCATTAATAGTATGGATAGCACCAATAGTATAGCAATTATCATCATCACAGTCAGTAGTAGGAGCAACATCATTTGGGAGGGATACCTTTTTACCTTTGCTTCTCCGTATTTTCTTTTTCCTCTTCACATCATGTGTGGGTCTAACCCTCTTTTTTGAGCTCCTTATTGATGCGATTGGTTGAATAGAAAGCTCCTCCTCGTTACCTGATTCATCATAAGAAATAATAGGAGGATATTGGGAAGTCTCTTCCCTTTCATTAGTATTCTCTTCATCTTCTATTTGCTTTATTTTCTTTATGTAATTGGCAATATAAGGATTTTCAATGCAATTCACCGTACAGTACATATAAATTTCCTCTAGATCAATGTCAAGAAATTTCTTAATGTTAAATTCTGGAATATGCTTAGTTGCACGTTTCATTTCTTCATAACCCAAAAGCAAACTAAGTTCATCACAATTTTTGTACACGATTCGATTGTGAAACAATTTGCATCGGAGATTTAAATGACCATGTTCATTGCAAAGTTCACAAGTACGGTAAAGAAATTTTAAATTTTCAGCACTCACATCTAGCCTTCTTGCAACCATTTAGTTTCTAAATACTTATGCCTCTTGCAAAATCTATCTTCTCTATTTGGTATGTACTTGCAAACTCTATGCACTCCATAAAAATTGGCATGCTTATAAGAGACATTTTCATCATGACTAGTGCAATCATCATTAGTACTATGGATATTCAAAGAGTTCATACTAACAACATTGCAATCATGCGCATCATTCAAAGATTTAGTGCCAAACATTTTATAGACTTCTTCTTCTAGCACTTGAGCACACTTTTCCATTCCATCGTTTTCACGAAAGATATTAAAAAGATGAAGCGTATGAGAGAAACTTAACTCCATTTTTTTGTAATTTTCTTTTATATACTAAACTAGTGATAAAACAAGAAACAAAAAGATTCGATTGCAAGATCTAAAGATATACCTTCAAGCACTCACCTCCCCGGCAACGGCGCCAGAAAAGAGCTTGATGTCTACGACACAACCATCTTCTTGTAGACATTGTTGGGCCTCCAAGTGCAGAGGTTTGTAGGACAGTAGCAAATTTCCCTCAAGTGGACGACCTAAGGTTTATCAATTCATGGTAGGCGTAGGATGAAGATGGTCTCTCTCAAGCAACCCTGCAACCAAATAACAAAGAGTCTCTTGTGTCCCCAACACACCCAATACAATGGTAAATTGTATAGGTGCACTAGTTCAGCAAAGAGATGGCGATACAAGTGCAATATGATCACTACTAGGGAAAAGCTTATACACAGAAAGTTACTAGTAGCGAGGGTTAAAAACCCTCGCTACTGCTACTTACCAGTAGCGCAGATTTTTAAACCTCGCTACTACTAAGTTGATAGCAGTAGCGCGGGTTTTTAACCCTCACTACTACTAAGCGGTCTCTACCGTGCCCCCCGGGACATGCCATTGTAGTAGCGCGGGTTTTTAACCCTCGCTACTACTAAGTTTGATAGCAGTAGCGTTGGTTTTTAGCCCTCGCTACTACTAAGTGGTGCCATAGTAGTAGCTAGGGGTAAAAACCCGCGCTACTACTAAAGGTCCCATTTTCAAACTCTACCCCCCCCCCCCCCGTGGATCGCCTTTCAGTCTTAAAAAAATAAAAGAAAATGATGAAAATGTCAAAAAATAAAAGAAAATAAGTTTCCCATGTGATATGTGGTCTAGTTGTTGGGAAAATTTGCAAATATGAATTTCGACTTTATTTGCAAAATCTCTCGAGAATTTGTAAAAATGAGCATAACTTTTGCATACTAACTCGGATGAAAAAGTTTTTTATATGAAAAATCATCTACTCGAAAAGTTACCCATACTTCACTGGCCACACCACTAGCCCCACCACACAAGACCTGTACTCCAGCAAAAGGTATACCGATTTCATTTGCCATAGCACCAGCTGTACCACAGAAAAATCGCACTCCAGCAAAAAGTACAGCAAGTCCACTGGCCGAAGACCTATCCCAACTGCAGAGACGGCCAATTCCCGCAGATTGGAACCCCATTCCATTTATTCCTAGTTTAAAAGACAATGCTTTCAATGTTGTTAGGGACTACGTGCATATACTCCCATCATGGGAAGATTATTGTGAAGACAAACACCATTTTCACATCTTCTTGTCCAACTTACGTGTAAGTGCTATTATTCATGGTTATTATTTTCCTGTTTTCTGCTGATTGAACGCATCAATGATTTACATTACATTGTTGTAACTAGGCGAGGGTCAATCTGGATAGTCATGACGAGGAAAGCTTGCTTGTGCTTTTCAAGGAAGCATTGTAGCAGTATCGGTGTTACCTGAGGAAATCACACTTTGGTGGCAAATCTATAAACGAATTTCCGGTGAAGTCTCCTGTGCTAAATTTAGAAGACATTGAATGGAAAAACATTGTTATGCACTGGTCTCGTTCCCAGGATGAGGTACTGTCTATGAAATCACATGACAATTTGAACTTCTACTTTTCCGCATGTGCCTTACGGATCTTGTTTGCAGGAAATCTGCTCGAAGAAGAAGTCCGATTTGAAAAGAACGACAGGATATTGCAAATATGCTGCCCGCTGCTTTGCTCTTGTTAGTACCTGTTGTCCTGTATCACTGTACTTGCATACATACCTGGTTCATTATGTGACAGCAGTATGCATGATAGCTTGCTTATCAATTGTTCGCTCCAAATTCTTCAGTATCCAATGCCAATGTTTTCTTAGCTCTGCATTGTTCTTGTAAGTACATGTTGTCCTTTATCAGTGTACTTATAATGACATGTAATTGTTCATGTACCATCACTCTGCAGCTTATTTTCCTTTGCCCTCCATTTTCTACACATCAGATCTATATTTACTCTTACCATAAGGTTGGTACTGAAGAAGTTTAGCTGTGCATTGCTCTTGGCTGTACCTTTTGCCTATATCGCTGCACTTACATTTATAGCTACCTGGTTATGTAGCATCACTCTTCATCTTATCTTAAATATTCTCCATTTTTTCGTATATTATCACATCTATATTTACTCTTAACAAAATGTAGAATAAAGGCAATGCTTATAAAGAAGATTCTGTGGTAAACTTCTTGAATTGCCCCCCCCCCATCAGCATGGACAAGGCCTTTATAGAGCCTGTCTTCACCAATAATGTAAGTTTGTCCATCTCAAGCCTTCAAACTTTGTTGTATATATTTGGTTAGGCATGACTGCAACAGCTGTTTATTTTTGGTGTTTGCATCAAATTGCATGTTTAAAGTTTATTATGTACTCCCTCCGTTCCAAAATAGATGACCCAATTTTGTACTGAAGTTAGTATAAAGTTGGGTCATCTATTTTAGAACGGAGGGAGTAGTTCATAAACAAAAGTTTGTCCTTTCTCAATTTAAGTTTTCAGTTGTACAACCAAGTTCCTTATTCATACCATGTAAATTAAAGTATATAGAGCAAGTGATCTTCTTTTGCACTGCATGTATGCTTCTGTTCTTCATCCGTAATCCAGTGGTGTGGTGAACCTACCCACTACAGCACAATGTCATATTCTGCAATGTCTTAACTATGAACAATGTCATATCATTCTACTACTCCCTCCGTCCGAAAATACTTGTCATTGAAATGGATGTATCTAGATGTATTTTAGTTCTAGACACATCCATTTTGATGACAAGTAATTCCGGACGGAGGGAGTATTATTTAAACCGTCTCTTTATTTGCCAATCTGAAATGGGATAAATTGACAACACACTAACCATTGATACTTATGAGTTCTTGATCTGTAATCCAGTGGTGTCGTGAAGCTGCCAACTCCTTCACAATGTCATTTCCTGCCATGTCTTGACCTGAACAATACCATATTGTGTTAATGCAATTTTGAACTATGTCACTTTATTCGTCAGTAAGAAATGTGATGAATTGTCGGCACTGATACTTTTATGTGCAAAACCTGTCATCTGTCTGCTTGTTTATCTTTCAGTGTGAGGAAGATTTAAGTGTTGAACAAGCGCAGTCTCATGATCTTGCTCAGCTGCTTGCATTGCAGCTCCCTAGCAGGGCTAACCTTTCTTGAACTCTATTGAAGTGCTGTAGGTTTTGTATATTATTTTGTCAGCGTTTTTATTTGCACTGGTGGCGATCTTTGATGCCCAGTGTATGTAATCTGCTGTCTGCTTGTGCTTTATTATCATAGTGGCGAACTTTGATGCCCAGTGGATGTAATATGCTGTAATTTCTTTATTGTATAGTCTAGGTTTTTTCTTATTCACGATGTTGTAGTTATTTTACTGTCTTCGCAGTAAACCGGCCAAACCGTAAAATTATGGTACATAATCGGGCCGTCATGCAATCACGATGTAGGTTGGGCCTGAAACGTGCCGAATAGCTAATGGGCCGGCAGTGGCCCGAAATGAACCCCGACCCATGATTGTGCGAATCAAATCACGGGCTTTTAACAGGCCAAAATTGTCTCGGTCCTTATTTGGCCCAATCAGATATCGGCTGCGAGCAGGCCGGATGCAAACCGGGTCGTAGTTAGGCCCAACTATATGACGGGCATTTAACAGGCCGAAATTAACATAGGGCCGAAATGTTAAATTGGTCCTTAAGAGGCCAAAACTAATGTCAGGCCGAATTACTAAGTGGGCCTCTAGCAAGTGGGCCCAAAAGCATAGTGTCCAGTTGACGGGCCGACTCTGATATGGGCCATAATTGAGCCCATAGCCTCTTAAAGGGTCGTACCTGATCTGGGCCGTAATTTGGCCCAGAACATGGTAGGCTTTTAACGGGCCGGATCTCATATGGGCCACTATTAGGCCCGGAACATGGCAGGCCATTAATGGACCGGATCAAATATGGGCCGGCATTTGGCCCAAAACATGGCAGCCAGTTAATGGGCCGGCCTACTAGGGCCCTCAAATTCTTGTGGGCCTACAGCTGGGCCGGCCCGTTAATGTCGGCGAAATCTCATGGGCCTTTAGCCGGGCCGGCCCATTATGATCCGCAAGAATCTTGTGGGCCTTTACCTGGGCCGGCCCATTATGGCAAACAAAAATCTTGTGGGCCTTTACCTGGGCCGACCCATTATGGCCCGTGAAATCTTATGGGCCGTTAGCTGGGCTAGCCCATTATGGCCCGCAAAATCTCATGGGCCTTTAGCTGGGCCGGCCCATTATGGTCCGCAAAATCTTGTGGGCCTTTAGTTGGGCTGGCCCATTTAAACTTGATGGGCCGGTCCATGTGTCAACATATCATAGGCGCGTCTTGCCCATTGGATGAGTGACACCTGTGCCAGTGCGGACCTGACACGTGTCTCCTCCAGCCAATGATGATTTTACATGTGGAAAATCCCCATTGGTCGGGGCTGTTAACGGGTTATTAGATCCAAAACCCGACCCGATAGCTTAACGGCGTTCCGTTACGGTGGATGCCACGTGTCGGTCACCCTTGACGAAAGCACTTCTGTGACGCACGATTTATCGTCATGGAAGTGGACACTTCCGTGATGATAATTTTGGCAATGTCATGGAACACTTCTACGACAGCACAGGTATGACTATCTTGATTCTGTCATAAATTTGTCATGGATGTACATGCATGACAAAAAACGCAACCTACCACTACTAGGGAAAAGCTTATACACAGAAAGTTACTAGTAGCGAGGGTTAAAAACCCTTGCTACTGCTACTTACCAGTAGCGCAGATTTTTAAACCTCGCTACTACTAAGTTGATAGCAGTAGCGCGGGTTTTTAACCCTCGCTACTACTAAGCGGTCTCTACCGTGCCCCCCGGGACATGCCATAGTAGTAGCGCGGGTTTTTAACCCTCGCTACTACTAAGTTTGATAGCAGTAGCATAGGTTTTTAGCCTCGCTACTACTAAGTGGTGCCATAGTAGTAGCGAGGGATAAAAACCCGCGCTACTACTAAAGGTCCCATTTTCAAACTCTACAACCCCCCCCCCCCCCCGTGGATCGCCTTTTCAGTCTTAAAAAAAGAAAATGATGAAAATGTCCAAAAAAATAAAAGAAAATAAGTTTCCCATGTGATATGTGGTCTATTTGTTGGGAAAATTTGCAAATATGAATTTTGACTTTATTTGCAAAATCTATCCAGAATTTGTAAAAATGGGCATAACTTTTGCATACTAACTCGGATGAAAAAGTTTTTTATATGAAAAACCATCTACTCGAAAAGTTACATCCAAATTTAAAGGATGAACCTTGTTAACCATTTTCAAAATCCTCAAAAACCTAACAGAAAAAAAGTTACGGGGATTTTAAGATCTGGAGGCAAAAAAAATCATCAAATTTCAGTTTTTTTTAATTTTTGTTAAATCTGGTCAAACTATGGTCAAACTAATTATTCAAGAATATTAGTGTTACTAAATAATTATTTTAGTTTTTTTAATTTTGGTCAAATCTAGTCAAACTATGGTCAAACTGTGGTGAAACTGTGGTCAAACTAATTATTCAAGAAATATTAGTGTTACTAATTTTTTAGAACAATAGTTTCAAACTCAAACAGTGAAATGTGTGACTTCATGCTCAACCTAAATTCCTGAGGTTAATAGGATTGACATCTTACTATTGTCAGGAAAACAACAAGTGCAGACTTAGAAACGAGGGAAATAGAACCCGGAAGTTAAGCGTGCTCAGGCTGGAGTAGTGAGAGGATGGGTGACCGTCCGGGAAGTTAGATGATTTGGAATGATGAGGGGTGATTAGAGATTAAATTGAGCAGCGATGAGGGGTGATTAGAGATTTGAGGTTAAAATAATTCAGAAATTTGAAAATTAGGGAAAAAATCGAAAATAAAATTCAAAAAAATTCAAAAAAGAAATCAGAGATTAGAGATTAGTAGTAGCGCGGGTTTTTACCCACGCTACTACTAACGGACGTAGTAGTAGAGCGGGTGGCACCCGCGCTACTGCTATACGTTAGCTGTAGCGCCTTATTAGTAGCGCCAGCCCCCGTGCTACTAATAGGCCCAAAACTCGCGCTGCTGCTAGGCTTTTCCCTAGTAGTGGATAGTAGATATAGGTTTTTGTAATCTGAAATTATAAAAACAGCAAGGTAACTAATGATAAAAGTGAGCGTAAACGGTATTGCAATGGTAGGAAACAAGGCCTAGGGTTCATACTTTCACTAGTGCAAGTTCTCTCAACAATAATAACATAACTGGATCATATAACTATCCCTCAACATGCAAAAAGAGTCACTCCAAAGTCACTAATAGCGGAGAACAAACGAAGATATTATTGTAGGGTACGAAACCACCTCAAAGTTATCCTTTCTGATTGATTTATTTAAGAGTCCATAGTAAAATAACATGAAGTTATTCTTTCCGTTCAACCTATCATAGAGTTCGTACTAGAATAACACCTTAAGATACAAATCAACCAAAACCCTAATGTCACCTAGATACTCCAATGTCACCTCAAGTATCCGTGGGCATGATTATACGATATGCATCACACAATCTCATATTCATCTATTCAACCAACACAAAGTACTTCAAAGAGTGCCCCAAAGTTTCTACCGGAGAGTCAAGACGAAAATGTGTGCCAACCCCTATGCATAAGTTCATTGAACCTGCAAGTTGATCACCAAAACATACATCAAGTAGATCACGTGAATATCCCATTGTCACCACAGATAAGCACGGCAAGACAAACATCAAGTGTTCTCAAATCCTTAAAGACTCAATCCGACAAGACAACTTCAAATGGAAAAATCAATCCATCACAAGAGAGTAGATGGGGAGAAACATCATAAGATCCAACTATAATAGCAAAGCTTGCGATAGATCAAGATTGTATCACCTCAAGAACACGAGAGAGAGAGAGAGATCAAACACATAGCTACTGGTACATACCCTCAGCCCAGAGGGTGAACTACTCCCTCCTCGTCATGGAGAGCGCCAGGATGATGAAGATGGCCACCGGTGATGGATTCCCCCTCCGGCAGTGTGCCTGAACGGGCTCCCGAGAGGTTTTTGGTGGCTATAGAGGCTTGCAGCGGCAGAACTCCCGATCTATTGTGCTCCTCGATGTTTTTAGGGTATATGGACATATATAGGTGAAAGAAGTCGGTCAGGGGAGCCACGAGGGGACCACGAGGGTGGGGGCGCACCCAGGGGGTAGGGCGAGCCCCCGACCCTTGTGGCCACCTTGAAGCTTCCCTGACGTCTGCTCCAAGTCTCCTGGATTTCTTCCATTCCAAAAATAACTCTCCCGAAGGTTTCATTCCATTTGGACTCCGTTTGATATTCCTTTTCTTCGAAACACTGAAATAGGCAAGAAAACAGCAATTTGGGCTGGGCTCCGGTTAATAGGTTAGTCCCAAAAATAATATAAAAGTGTATAATAAAGCCCATAAACATCCAATACAGATAATATAATAGCATGAATGCTTCATAAATTATAGATACGTTGGAGACGTATCAAGGCCCCCGACCCCGATGGCTTTCCAGCACATTTCTTTCAGCGGCATTGGGATTTATGTGGTGACGAGGTCACTGATATGGTGCTTCGAGTTCTGAGTGGAGTTGATTCTCGGGAGGAGATAAAAAAATGTTCATTGTGTTAATTCCCAAGATTGCAAGTCCAAAAAATTTAGGACAGTTTCGATTGATAAGTCTGTGCAATGTGATGTTCAAGGTCGCATCAAAGGTATTGGCTAACCAGATCAAGCTTATTCTCCCCGATATCATCTCTCAGGAACAGTATGCATTTGTACCAGGCAGCCTTATTACTAACAATTTCATCTCCGCCTATGAATGTCTACACTATATGAAAACTAGGAAACTAAAAGGGAGTAGATTTTGTGCTTTGAAGCTTGGCACGATGAAGGCTAACGACCGGCTCGAGTGGTCCTATTTGAGAGCAGTCATGCTAAAGCTTGGTATTAGTCCCTTCTTTACCGACACAGTCATGAGATGTGTTTCTTCGGTATCATTCGCTGTTATGTTCAATGGTGGTCACCAAGAGGAATTTAGACCCTCTCGAGGTATTCGGCAAGGTGATCCCATCTCACCTTATCGCTTCCTATTGGCGGGTGGTGGCTGAAGGGTTGTCTTGCCTGTTAAAGACTTCTAATCCATCAAACTCTACTCATGGCATCACGGTGGCCCCAGGTGCACCACAAATTAACCATCTTCTTATGGACGATAGCCTTCTTTTCTTTGATACGACTCCGGAGATGGCATTAAGAGGATTCACTTCTACAAAGGTATTGTGGGGCGTTTGGTCAGTGTATTAACAAGGATAAATCGGTGATCTATTTTAGCAAGGGCTGCTCTGAAAATTTAAGGCAGGAAATTAAGTAGGCACTTCATGTTCAGAATGAAATGAAAAATTATCAGAGAAGTATCTTGGCCTCCCTTCTGATGTGGGTAGAGCAAAGGAGGGATCCTTCAAGTATTTAAAAGATAAGATGTGGAAACGGGCAGAGCTGGCCAAACGGGCCGGCACGGCCCGACACATTGTAATCATGCCTGGCCCGGCCCGGCCCACAAGGGCACAATTAGTAAGCGGGCCATGCCGTGCCGGCACACGTGCTGCGCCTCACAGCCCAGGCACGGCCGCTTAGCTAATCGGGTCGGCCCGTTGGCACGCCAGGCATGGTTGGCCTGTGTAGTTTTGGCCTGCTGGGTTGTATTTCGGCTATTTTTTCCTATTTAAGCTGTTTCATATAGCCTATAAATATTTTAAAATCTGGAAATAAATAAATAAAGCTAATTGTGTCGTGCCGTGCCGGCTTGCGTGCCTAGCCTCCAGGCCCAGGCACGCCCCCTGGCGTGCCGTGTGCCGGGCTCAGCCCGTTTAGCTCGTGACGTGTCGTGCCTGGGCTGTGTCGTCCATGTGTGCTAACAGGCCGGCCTAGCTGGCATGGCCAATTTCGCCAGCTATTGAAATAGGTACAAGGCTGGATGGAGAAAGCACTCACAGCTGGAGGGAAAGAAGTTCTCATCAAATCCGTAGCCCAAGCTATTCCGACATACTCTATGGCATGCTTCAAGATCCCCCGTGGGCTATGCCAACATATCAATGAGTTGTTGCGTAAATTGTGGTGGATATCTAAGAAAGGACATAGGAAGACAGCTTGGGTCTCTTGGGAGGTCATGTCACAGCCAAAATTCATGGGAGGTATGGGTTTTAGGGATATTGAACTTTTCAACTTAGGGCTTCTTGCTCGTCAAGGTTGGCGTTTGCTACAGGAACCTGATACTTTAAGTGCATGTCTCCTAAAGGTTGTGTACTACCCTACCAGCTCGATGCTAAATGCAGAGTTGGGCAAAGCCCCATCACAAGTGTGGCGGTCCATATTTGAGGGACTAGACACGTTGAAGCTTGGCCTGATAAAGCATATTGGCTCAGGTGAGGATACAAACATCTGGCAGGAGAACTGGATTCCTCGTGACTATAAGCTACGACACGTGTGCGCTAAAACCACTACCCCCCGCAGAAAGTTTCTGAGCTCATTGACCAAGTGACGGCCTCTTGGGATGTACAAGTACTGGACCATCACTTCTATGGACTGGACAAGGAAGTGATTTTGAATATTCCTTTAAGCACACGAGCTCAAGGTGACTTCTGGTCGTGCCACTACGAGAAGAGGGGGGTGTTCACTGTCCAATCCGCATATACATTACTTTCTGCTACAAAAAAACAAAGGATGGAGTGGTTGGAACACAACCCGGGACACTCTAATTCTCATGCAGATCGCCATTCATGGGCGAAGCTGTGGGGTGCTGATGTTCCATCTAAAATCAAGGTATTCGCATGGAGGCTTGAACGGACTTCTCTCCCGACCGGTGATGTCTGCAAACTTAGGAACATGAGGATACACCGGAGCACGCGATATGCCATGCACCTAATGATACATGGCGCCATTCTTTGTTCGACTGTAGGATGGCGAGATGCGTCCGGGCTCTAGTCGACGAGGAGCTAAATGGAGTGGCTATCTCTAAGAGCATCTCTAGCCGCACCCACAACAAGCCCCCAAGGCAACTTTTTGGGCGCCAGTGCCAAAAAAAGCCCCAGTCGTGCCCCCAAGATGCCGAAATCCACCGGCTCGGCCCAGTTTTGAGCCCGGCGATCCCAGGCCGAACCCAGCACACTGGGGTGCGCTCGGGGGCTCCGGCGGAAGGGAAAAACACGCCTGGGCCACAATGTCAGACAAAAAGTCAAGGAAATCATCCAGATTTACTCCCACCCCCGTGCGCTCGGCCACCACCCCTGCCGACCCTGATGCCGCCCACTGCCCAGCACTGCTAGATAGGCAATTCCCCGCCAAAAAAGGAGAGAAGGTTTCGCCACGGCAACCTCTTCACCACCTTCCGGGCGAGTTGTCCGGTGCCCCGACCGTGCAGGGCGGCATACCGGTGGCTGCGCGCCTACGACGCCCGCCAGGTGTTCAGCGATTTGTCTGCCCAACCCGGCGATGGACTCGGACAACGAGGAAGCGCTTGCGGCGTTGCTGGAGGAGGAAGGCGAAGCCGACGTCCAGGAGGAGGAGCATCTCATTGTCCTCGCCTCCCTTGCCAGCCTGCTTGCGAGCAATGAAAAGTCACGGCGAGGTGGCTCGACACCAGGACTGCTGAAAGCAAAGAACCGACATCGTCTGGAAGGCTACTGCATGCTCTACTCCGACTACTTCGCCGACGCTCCATTGCATGGCGAGAAAACATTTCGGCGCTGTTATTGGATAAGCTGAAAGCTTTTCCTTAGGATTGTGAATTCCATTCGGGAGTTCGACAGCTACTTCAAGTGCAAGAATGATTGCACCGGCACACTTGGATTCATCTCAATCCAGAAGTGCACGACAACTATGAGGATGCTTGCATACGGAGCTTCCGGTGATTCACTTGATGACTATGTGCGCATGGCTGAGTCCACGACCATTGAGTGTTTCTACAAGTTCTACAGGGCAGTGGTGGCAGTGTTTGGACCGCAATACTTGCGATCACCCAATGCTGAAGACACTGCTCAGATCCTAGCACATAATGCAGCAAGAGGATTTCTAGGATGCTTGGAAGCATCGACTGCATGCATTGCAAATGGAAGAACTGTCCATATGCTTGGCAGGGGATGTACAAAGGCGCCAAAGGCGGTTGTAGTGTGATACTTGAGGCAGTGGCCACACAAGACCTCTGGATTTGGCACTCTTTCTTTGGGATGCCAGGAACTCACAATGACATCAACGTCCTGCAGTGCTCCCCTATCTTCGCCAAGCTTGTTGAAGGTCATTCTCCTTTCATGAACTTTGAGGTCAATGGGTGGCACTACAACAAGGGGTACTACCTAGCTGATGGCATATATCCGAGATGGTCTACATTTGTGAAGACTATCTCAAACCCTGTGCCAGGAGGCAAGAACTCCTACTTTGCGAAGGTTTGGGAGGCTTGCAGGAAGGATGTCGAGCGGGCATTTGGTGTGCTCCAATTTTGATTTGCTGTTGTCCGGTACCCTGCTCAGACCTGGTCGAAAGATTAAATGTGGGAGATCATGACTTGTTGTGTCATCTTGCACAACACGATCATTGAGAGCGAGCAGGAAGAGCCAGTGTTTGACACTTAACCATATTACATGCACGGTCCTTTTGTGCAAGTAGATCACCAGCTACAGTCAACCTGGACTGCCTTCCTCAATATGCGTCAGGAGATCCGAGACCCACAGGTGCATCAACAACTGCATCATGATCTGATGGAGCACCTATAGAGGCTCAAGGGCAATGCCTAGCTCGATGCGTGATGAAATAAGAGTTTTTATTTGTTGAACTTAATTTGTATTGAATCATTTGTTGTTGAACTATTTGATTTCTATTGATTTTGGGTAATGAACTATGTGATAAAAATTTACTTGTGTTGGATTTGCGCCCAACCACGGCAAACAATGGCCGATTTGCGCCGATATCGGGCCGATTTGTCGCCAAAAATGGGCCGAAAAGCGGACGCTTTGCGAAACAGACGGGCCGATATCGGCGCCTGGGGGCGACCTGGGGGCGGCGACTAGGAACCCCAATCACCTCTAGCATCGATTTTTACGCCAGCTTGCCCCCAGATGGCGATTTTCAGGCCTCCTGGGTGCAACCTGGAGATGCTCTAACTGCATGGAGGATCCCAAGCTATGGGTGCTTTGGCTTGTGGAAACTTTGCCATTAGCAGACCTGAAAGCACAAGTGCTCCCTGGGTGATTTTGGTAATTTATGTCAACATATCTTTTGTTGGACTAATACTTTTACCTAGTATGTTTCAGATAAGTTCAACAATGGAGTGGCATGGACTAGAGAATGTGGAACCCCTTCAAGATGCTAAGGACGAAGGATTGGCTCAAGCTCCAAGCTCAAGACTCTACATTTTCTATTTTAGTGATCCAAGATCACATTGAGTCTATAGAAAAAGCCAATACTATCAAGAGGGGATGAGGTGTTGCTTAATGAGGCTCTTGCTCAAAATGCTTAGTGATATGCTCCAAAGCCCTCAACCACTTTCTCATATCCACATATGACCCAAACCAAAAGTCTAACTCGGCCCCACCGATTCTTTCTATCCGGCGCCACCGAGTTCAGATGTCATAGCCACTGCCACAAACCCTAGGCAAATCAGTCTCACCTATAGGGATCTCGGTCTCGCCGAGATGGGATTGTAATCTCTCTGTATGTATCCATTACCAAAATCGGTTACACCGAGGTTGCGTAATCGGTCCTACCGAGATTACAATGCAAACTCTCTGTTCCTTTTCGTAACATTTCGGTCCAACCGAGATGAGCGAATTGGTCCCACCGAGTTTGCCTGACCAACCCTCTGTGTGTCCATTACCAAAATCGGTCTCACCGAGTTTGTGTAATCGGTCTCATCGAGATTACGTTATGCCCTAACCCTAACCATATCGGTCCTACCGAGTTGCATTTCGTTCCCACCGAAAATCCTAACGGTCACATTATTTGCTAAATCGGTCTGACTGAGTTTGACGATTCGGTCCCACCGAGATTGGTAAGTTTGTGTAACGGTTAGATTTTGTGTGGAGGCTATATATACCCCTCCACCCACTCTTCATTTGTGGAGAGAGCCATCAGAACATGCCTACACTTCCAACATACATTTTCTGAGAGAGAATCACCTACTCATGTGTTGAGACCAAGATATTCCATTCCTACCATATGAATCTTGATCTCTAGCCTTCCCCAAGTTGCTTTCCACTCAAATCTTCTTTCCACCAAATCCAAATCCTGTGAGAGAGAGTTGAGTGTTGGGGAGACTATCATTTGAAGCACAGGATCAAGGAGTTCATCATCAACACACCATTTGTTACTTCTTGGAGAGTGGTGTCTCCTAGATTGGCTAGGTGTCACTTGGGAGCCTCCGACAAGATTGTGGAGTTGAACCAAGGAGTTTGTAAGGGCAAGGAGATCGCCTACTTCGTGAAGATCTACCCCTAGTGAGGCAAGTCCTTCGTGGGCGATGGCCATAGTGGGATAGACAAGGTTGCTTCTTCGTGGACCCTTCATGGGTGGAGCCCTCCGTGGACTAGCGCAACATTACCCTTCGTGGGTTGAAGTCTCCATCAACGTGGATGTACGATAGCACCACCTATCGGAACCACGACAAAAACATCTGTGTCTCCAATTGCGTTTGCACACTCCAATCCCATCCCTTTACATTCTTGCAAGTTGCATGCTTTACTTTCCGCTGCTCATATACTCTTTGCATGCTTGCTTGATATGTATTGTGATTGTTAAACTTGTGCCAGAACTCCACTTCAACTCAAAGAAATTAAAAATTGCAACTTTTTCACTTAGTGTCTAATCACCCCCCCCTCTAGACACCTCTTCTCGATCCTTTCAAGACCTTACCCGGGTGCTTGTAACGATGTGGGTAATTTGGTGGGTAAGACGACATGCCATCCATGACGATCGATACCAGAGCCCCATGAGCACTCACTGCTTTATTGCCAAATTCTTAGAAGATCTCGACATGGTCTCTCTCCATAAATCTGAGCGAGCCAGGGGTAGGCATGTCAGAGAAAAGAATTTGCATGCAATTTCTGGAGTTCTGCGTGTTGATTTGCATCTGCGTGTTGATTTTGTGTGTGTTGCCTCGAATTTCATGGAAGTGGTGACTAACATTAATGCAGGTTCCTTATGTCGCTATGTCACCATTCTGAGGGAGAACAACGCCCAGCGAAGCTCCTTTTGTGAGCTGGAGTTCATCCATGAAAAGCGTCAACATAATGGCGAAGCACATGTGCTTTCCAAGGCTAGTTCTGCTCTTTCACACGGGCGCCATGTGTGGCTTATATATCGACCCGATATTATAGGATGCCGATAACGCTCACACGTGTGAGCGTTAAGGGATCTGGCCACACGTTTTGTGTGGTGTCTAAGAGGACCGGCCCACACGCTTATGTGTGGGCAAAACAACTAACATCCACATGCCTCTTTTTTTCCTTGCGGTCCCTCTCACACACCTACGTGTGGGCAAATGGATAATGCCCACACGACCTCTCTCAGCCACCTACCTTCACGGTCCCGCACGCCCCGCGTGACAGTCATCACGCGCCCCCGCAGTTGCCATGATTCGGACCCTCTTCAATGTCCGTTTAACTGCAGTTGCCATGTCGCTGAACTACAGTTGCCATGTCGGACAACTACAGTTTCCATGGTTGCTCAACTGTAGTTGCCATCTCAGGTCAAGTGCCAGATGCCATTTTTGGACAACTGCAGGTGTTGCTATGTATGGTCTGGTTTACTATAGTTGCCATGATTGAAAACTTTAGGAGTTGTCACCTACTAACACTAAGTAGTTGCCATGTATGGTCTGGTTTACTACGGTTGCCATGATTTGAAAACTTTTGGAGTTGTCACCTACTAACACTAGGCAGTTGCCGTGTAGCGCTACAAAGAGACATGAAAAAATAACATGTTTCGGGTAAAGAGAGAGTTGCCATCTGCTTACAAGCACACTAGGGCGGTTTCCGTGTACCCTGCAAACACATGGCAACTGACATGTTCGGATAAAAAAATAGAGTTGCCATATGCTTACAAGCACACTAGGGTAGTTGCCGTGTATACTACAAAACACATGACAACTAACAGCTCTGGGTGTGGGAGAGGACGAGCATGTGTGCGAGATGGAAAATGCCCACACACCAGCCCTTGTGCGTGAGTGAAAATAGACGTGTGGGCGAATTGCTGAACGCCCACACACCGGCCCTCCCGTGTGGTGAAATGGACGTGTGGCGGCCGAATGAATGCCCATACACCAGCCTAGTCCTACGTGGCGCCACAAACATGCCAAGATTCGTGCAACTACAAATGAATGTGAATCCACATGTGTGGGCGAGATGCAAACGCCCACACGTGTGGTCGTTAGTATTTCCGTTATTATATGTATCCCCTTGCACATTGTTGAGCTTTAATAAAGGTTGAAGTTTCTAAAAAGACGCCGATAACGTCCACACCTGTGGCATACTAGACATCCGCTCACACATCGTGTGTGGCGTGAGCGGGAGGTAGCCCATACGGGTTGTGTGTTGGCGAACATTAGAATTGCTCACACGTGTGGGCGCAGCTATTTCGTGCCACACGCCTAATAAGTATTACTCATCTCCACCTTGCGCGTGTGGCACGAAGCAAAAATACCCACACGTCCTGGCGCAGCTACATTAGGTACCCGCGGGATGATGATTTAGTTGCCATCCGGGATGGCAGATGCCGTTATCCGGAATGGCAAATGTAGTTGTAAAAGTATGGCAACTCTATCTATTTTGGTTAATTATAGTTGCCATGTTTAATTTATGGTAGTTGCCGCGTGTAATCAAACCATAGTCGTCGCATGTGATTAACTACTTACCACATATGGTCAAACAGTAGTTGTCATGTGTGTTTACCTAGTTGCCACGTGTGGTCCAACCATAGTTGCCATGTATGGTCAATCACAATTGCCATGTGTGTTAATCTGGTTGCCACGTACGCGCAAGTGCAGTTGCCGTCTAGCAACGAATCATAGTTTTCATGTGTGTTTAACTAGTTGCCAAGTATGCGTAACTACAGTTGGCATCAAACAATGTACGAGTATCATGTGGGCGAAAAACAGTTCGCCCACATGCGTGTGGACTAGGTGTTGGCTATGTGGGCAGAAACTAGTTCACCCATACAACGCAGTTGGCAAACCGCGTAATGTGGGGCGTGTGGGCAAATTCTCCAACGCCCACACAGCAGCCCCGTCCTACGTGGCACGCAAATTCTGCTTGAATGCGTCAAGATTCATGCAAACTCAACTGGACTGTGATTCACGCGTGTGGGCGAATTGCAAAACTGTCACACGTGTGGACGTTAGTATTTTCATAAAAAAAGTATAAAATTTGCGGCCACTGCCGCGTGGCGTCCGAGCATATGCCGCTCGGTAGGCCTCAAAACCTTAGTCAACCATGAATTTCCCTAGACCGGGAAGATGGAGTCTTTGAATGACCCGCTAGCCCCCAAACCCTGGTCTTTGCGGACTCTTCAAGTGCAGGTTCGTCCAACGAATCAACATGTGGTTGAGTTGGTTAGGTGGACAGTGGTATCCTCAACCCACCAGGGTTCAAATCCTGGTGCTCGCATTATTCCTGGATTTATTTCAGGATTTCCGGCGATGCGCTTTCAGTGGGAGGAGACGTTCCCGTCGATGACGAGGCGCCTACGGCGACTTCGTAAATTTCAAGATGATATGTCGGCTCAGTCTCTCGGAGGTGTTCATATGGGTAGGGTGTGTGTGTGCGTTCATAGGAATAAGTGTATGCGCGTGTATGTGAGCGCTTGTGTCTGTACTTATGCTCAAAAAAAAAGTGCAGGTTCGTCCCCACTCTCGCTTCCTCGAGTTGCTGTAGAGAGTCCATTACCCAAATTAGCAACAAACAAAAATATAAAAATGCATCCATGAGAGTTCAATTAAATAAATATAATAATTAGCTACCAAAACCACACACCAGAATTATTAGTACCCGAAATCGGAAATAAAGTGAAAAGGTGACTTAACAGTAGGAATCTTTTTCACATGATTTTAAAACCTAAATTACAATATTGTTTGTCCTGATTTACATTTTCCAAATCTTGTATTAACAAGTCTAATGAATCATTATTTTTGCGGGTGAAGTCTCATGTATCATAACTTGTTCCACGCAAAGAGTCTGCACTAAAAGCATTAGGAAAATTCAGTCTACATGATTTCAAAACCAAAATTTCAGTTATTTGTATCATGATTCACATGTTCCAATACTTGTGAGAATCTAGTGTGACTTGTTCTTAGATAAAAAGCCGAGAAGCAAAATGGAAGTAATATCCATTAGATTCACATACACAACACGCATCAGCGACAAAATGGGAGGTGGAAAATTCAAATGAAGTCTAAAAGTAAAACCATTCTATCAAATTTATTCATCCAAAAGTTTGAACTGATTAAGAGAGGCGTGCAACATATTTTAACACCCCCTCACATCTAGGCCTTTTTAGTCCTTAGACGTGGGATTGATGTCAGCGATAAAATGGGAGGTGGAAAATTCGATTGAAGTCTAAAATAAAATCAGTCTATTGAATTTATGCCCAGCCAATTCATTTAAACTGATGAAGGAAGACGGGCAATGTATCTCAACACTCCCCCTTGTGTCTAGACTTTTTTAATCATTATATATGGGATCGATTTAGGCCGTATAAATTTTTATTTTTAATATTGCGTTGACAGAGTCTTGACCTCTTGGCTTGGATCCACATTGAATTTATGTTCCATTCAGTTTATCCAAAAGTTTGAATTGATGAAGAGAGGCGGACAATGTATTTCAACATATTTGACTGAAAACTATTTTTTTAAAATCTAATAGTGTTGCTCTAGGATGATATATGTTTTGGCTATAACTTTTCAATACCTTGAATGATACATCAATTCAAATTGAGTTGCGGATCAACAAAAAGAAGCTATGTGCGAGAGAATGTTTTTTGGGTTTACCAAAATATATTAACATATAAGCTATGAATATTAAATCTAGCTGCACAAAGTCACAGTTTATCCAGCTTGTTACAGAAGGCCGCACAAAGTCGTTGAGATTCCGGTGACGTCACACTTGATGCTTTTTTGAAATGATAATCTAACCTCCATGACCTTGCTTTCATTATATCACATCTGAATGTGAGATATTATCTCACATCTAATTTGTGACAACAGCAGAAATCAGTGCTGGTCCAGCCCACCGCGTCATTCTCTTGTTTGTTTATATTTTCTTCGGGCCAGCGTCGTTCTGTTTATTTGGTTTTTACCTTCGAGCTTTAGCTTCGGGCCAGCCGACTGAAGTGGGACACAAAAAATACTGTGATGAACTGCGTCGCCTATTAATCGAACTCTCATGACCACCTACAAACGGAACAACGGCTCCTATCACTCCACCCCAATAGCTGATGCTAATGACTACAGAGTGGCAAATGTTTAAGAACATAATGCAGCATCAAGCTTAGAAGACATTTTAGAATTTTTTTGAAACATTTTATGCAAATTGCGAACAATTTTGAAATGTAGAATATCTTTGCAAACACAAACAATTTTTAAATTTCGAAAGTATTTTTCAAATGTGAATAAAATTTGTAATTCCAAACATTTTCTGAAAAATAAGAGCACAATTTGGTATTCCGAACAATTTCTTCATGGACAAATTTTGAAAACCTGAACAATTTTTAAAAATCCATGAACAGTTTTTAAAGTGAGGACACTTTAAAATTTTCAAACAATTTTTCAAAAACATGAGTAAATTAAATTTATTTTTATTTTAATCATAAGTTTCAATAAAAATATTTGTTTGCACCATTTAAAAAATGTTGATATTTGAAAAATATTCATGCATTTCAAAAGAAAGTTTGTGATGTTTAGTAAATGCACTGTACAATCAAAAAATTGTAACATTCAAAGAAATGTTTGTGGCAAGCTTTTGAAAGAAACTTCACGCGTTCCAAAAAAGTCATGATATTTTCTTGAATTTTTTAATGCAATGTAAAAAAAATGTTCGCGTAATTGTTTTGCAAAAGTCTCATACCATTTAAAAAATGATCAGCAGGAATTTGAAAAATGTTTACCCTATATGCTAAAAATGCTGGGGCATGTATTTGAAAAAAATATTCATCATGTATTTTAGAAAAATCAATTTGTTAAAAGAGTTCCCTGTGTGTACGGAAAAATATACAATGTGTATTACAAAAGTTAACATGTATTTGCAAAAAAAAACTATATAGGTGTACTGTGTTGGGAACGAGTTGCTTGCCGAAAATGGACATCCAATCCCCAGTACACCCCATGTCAGTGCCCCGCCGCAAACCAACATTAGACTACAACCGAACCGCCACCGCCGCCGCCCCCACCATCAAACCGCAGCTAACCGCCACCACCATCCGCCGCGCCACCGCCACCACTATGCGACTACCACAAATCACCACCGAGCGCTGCTGCCATTGTTGATAACTAGCGACCGCCGCCACCACCACCGACCGCCACCGCCGTTGCGCGTCGCTAACACCATCGTGCCATCGCCGACGTCCATTGTGCCACTACCAAGTGGGAGCTATAGACCAGGTTAGGTATTGGGGAAGATTTATTGGTGATCTGCTGGAGCGCTCATCCGGCCCAATAATTATAAAAAGTGTTATTAGGGAGCCCCAATAGGTCATCATTAGGGGAGGTTTTTCGGTAATCTATTGGGGATGCCCTAACGCAATCTATGTGGCAACAATGTTCCAGGGTTTGGTCTTTGCTCCCCCCCCCCCTATGACACATGATCGTTGTTGAATGGGCGGTCCTCGATCCAAGTTGAGAGCCAAGTTGAGAGGTGAGAGGGCCCCCCTGTACAGATGCAATGTCGTTTCAGTTGTGGAGAGAGCGTGCAACTTCGACAAGTCTAGGTTCCAGGCTTCCAGCTCAAGATGTTGCTTCAGGTATTATTTGACTTTATTTTATTTTTAAGCCATTTTTTGATCAATGCTTGTCAGTCCTTAACAATATATATATATATATATATATATATATATATATATATATATATATATATATATATATATATATATATATATATATGAATCACACAACTTAGGTGCATCAATCACACAACATATGTATGAAACTGCTTGAGGGAAATTGAAGGCTCCGTGCAAATCAAAACTAAACATTGGGGGAAGGTGCGTCATTTGGGCTGGCCCAAGTACTGCAAGATCACTGTTATGGTTCGGAAAGGTTCTAGAACCTTCCTAGACCCTTTTGTTGATAGTTCTTTTCTTTTTCCATTTCCATTTCATTTCATTTCATTTTTTCATGTTTTTTTCCTTATTCTTTTTCGTCTTTATTTTTTTCATTTTGCAAACATTTTTCAGATACTATTTTTTTATTCAATTTATCAAATTTAAAAATGTTCATCAAATTCGAATTTTATTCATCAAAATTCGAAGAATGTTCATTATATATTAAAAATTATGATCAATTTAAAAATTCGCTCATCAAATTAAACTTGTGTTCATCAAATACAAAAAAATCATTTAAATTCAAATATTTTCATTTTTAGAAATTCATGAACAGTTTTTAAATTAGAAAAAAAATCTTGAAATTCATAAACATTTTTCTAAATTTAAAAACATTTTTTTAAAAGTTAGCAACGTTTTTAGAATAAGAAAAAAATATTTTGTGAATAATTTTTAAAATCCACACACTTTTAAATTCGTCAATTTTTTTGTATTTTCTAAAACAATTTGTAAACTATTTTTAAAACTCACTTTTTAAAAATCATGAACATTTTTGTAAATTCCGAGGTTGATTTAAAGAAGAAAAAATGAAAAAGGAAACGACAAAGAAATAATAAAAGAGAAAAACGAAAATGGGCGCCCCTCCACGCACATGGGCCGGCCCTAAATGTTGTGCGGGGGATCAGTGGGTGCGCGTTTCTTAGCTTCACAACGTCCTAAATAAGAGCTCCCATCCATATAGAGGCCGTTTTTTTTTCTCCTCATAGAAAAAAGAATGACTCGAATTCGAATATGTAGCGAACGTAATATTTTCAGGCAAACCAAATCGAACATTTGTGATAGCAAATTATGTTCATCGAGGGTAGCAAGTTTAGTTGGCGAGGTTGGCAAATATGTCTTAGTTTATTTTCTTTTAGAAGAATTGCATGACTGCAAACTAAATGTGCCATCATCACACAAATATAAATTGCCATAAAAAAGGTCAGAGTTATCATGTCTAGGGCACATCTAGATGTGCTCTAGTTATTGCACATCTAAGTGACTCAATCAAGCATAGAAAGAAAAAGAAAAGTAAAAAAAAAAGTACCCACACGAATTTCCATGTAAGATCAATGATTTAGGACTCTACTGCTGTTGGATGCCCGAACTGATACCCTTCCGATCTAGTGTCCGCGCCCTGCATGCCCACTCGTTATTTCCCGCAACAAACGGGCAGTTGCGGAAACAACACTATGGTCCCCGGCCTCGACAAAGTTGCACCCCGCACGGCGCCGCCGCCAACCCACCGCAAAATCAACCCGCCACCGGCATGCAGGAACTACATTGAAGTTTCTGCAATAGTATGGTGTCTGCAACACTATGGTGCACCATATCGCGTCTCAGATGGTTGGATCTGACACAAATCAAGCTCACCGAGGGAGCATGCTTCGAGAACAGCCGCGGACTCTACTCTAGCATGACGGCCACAAGCTCCCACGTCTCCTTTGACGATTTCTGCAACTGAAGCTATGTTTCTGAAACATGCGTCGTGTTGCAATACTTGGCCTCGTATGCTCTAACACCGTGTGCTCCTCCAACGCTTTCTGCAACCGGGGCTATGTTCTGAAGCAAGACCCATGTTGCAGGAAAAAAAACTTCGCTGCCAAACCATTTTTTTCTGAAACAAGACTTGTGTTGCAGAAACTTTATAAAACTAGACCCTGTTGCTGAAAAAACCTTCACCATCGAATCGTCTTTTTATTTCTGAAACAAGATATTTGTTGCAGAAATCGCCGATCTCTGACTCGTACCTGCTTGAGTCGTCGCCGGCCATCGCCGATCCCGAGCAAGTTGTCGTCGCCACCAGGGTGGATAAGGCCTGGTGGCCCAACGCCTTGCGCCGTCGTGCCCGTCCGCCAGCTCCCAAATCCAGCCGCTCGCCGACTAATTCAGACGAGCCTCGAAACTCCCCTACTGTTACCCAGTTGCAGGAATGACTGTCTTGAAATAACAGGTGAGTTGCAGGAAAACAGATGCGGCTTCCAGACGAGCCCCGGAACCCCCCTATTGTTACCCAGTTGCATGAATGACAGACTTGAAACAACAGATGAGTTGCAGGAAAACAGACGTGGCTTCGGCGGACGCGGGGAAGCTCTTGACCGTTTGATCAACACACGATCAAACGGCTATGGAGCCGGCGGACGGGCGCGTGCGATCGGCCGGTAGAAGGTAAGCTTTTTCCGAAGAGAAATCACAATTTATCATCTTTCTCACCCGTCAAACTAATTTTTATTTTTAAAAATTCTAATAACACAAATTATGCAGCAAAACGTGCCCGACGCTCCTTCTAGTCTAGTATCAACATGAATCGCAAACATTTTGAACGGGTCAAGGAATCTGTCTTGGATCGGCAGGAGCCGTACGTATCTCTCCTGCCAAACTGATAGTTCGTCACACCCAAAGCACATATAGCAACGAGTGTGTTGCGTCCTGGGCTGGAGCTACTTGCCGATGTTCTGGTACGTGTACAGCTTGGCGCACGTAAGGAAGTATCCGAAGTTGACGGCGACGAGCACGGCGAGCAGCCAGTAGAGGTTCTCCAGCTTGGAGGCGTTCATGTTGTCCGGCAGCCACGTGGTGGCGCGCTGGACGATGTTGATGAGGGCCGTGCTCAGGTAGAACCCGAGCGCCACGATCATCGCCATCATGCCCGTGGCCGTGTTCTTGAGCGACGGCGGGAACTCCTGGTAGTACAGCGTCACCTGCGCCGGGAAATACAGCGCCTCGCCGGCCCCGGCCACGGCGAACGGCAGGAGCAGCCACATCGCCGACAGCGGCGACACCCACGCCGGGTTGCCCTCCTCCCCGTGCGCGCGCACCGTGGCGGTGCGGTGGTGTTCGATGATGGCGGACGCGGCCATGCTCAGCACGGTGAGCGCGTGGCCCACGCCCACGCACTGCAGCGGCGTCGGCGTGTGGCCGATGAGCCGCCTCCAGAGCGGGAGCAGGACCCGGTCGAGGAGCCCGAGGAATATGACCACGGCTACGAGGCTGGCGACGAACATGGAGCCCGCCGGCACGGTGAAGCGGCCGACGGCGCGGTCCATGGCGAGCGCCTGCAGGATGGTGAAGTTGATCTGCACGCCGATGGCGACGCTCAGCACGATGGCCGCGCTCCAGAGCGGCATGATGCGCAGCACCGTCTTGAAGTCCTCCACCTGCTGCACCGTGCAGACGCGCCACGGACGGAGCACCGAGCCGCTCGCGCCGTCCACGTCGCCGTCCGTGATCACCGCGGCACGGTTCAGGAAGCTGCACGCGATCGAGCAAACGTGGAAATAAGTGCATGTCATTGTCGTCGATCACTTCTCATATATATCAGGCAGTAGTGATGTTTACAGGAGTGCCATTTGTGTTCGTTACAATTTGTCGTTCCACCCATCTTAATATGATTCTCTCTTGTGTTTTGCACAAATTAATCGCTACCATAGTACCATTTGTCGTTAGCCATGTCGAGACTAATTTGCTCAGCCAACTAAACAATATATTTTGCGTCATACTTAACTTTATGGATGAGACTAATTTTCCCAGCTAAAATTTCAAGACACTAACATATTGCTTGTATAAAATTATGGATTAAAAAAAGTTTGCTACGCTGAGGCGGAGGACCAGATGTGACATAGAGCTATGTTCATGACACTCCGTCTATGGATGTAGGAGGAACAAGTCTTCGACACCCCACAGACTTGAATGTAATTTTATTTTTCTGTATATGTGTGTTTGTAAGGACATGCGGAACTTAATATGTGACCTCAGGCCTTTCCTCCCCCAAAAAAAACATGTGTTAATATGTCCTTAACTATATACCTATATATTATGTCGCAAAATACAAACACCTACATAGTAGCTAGTAATAGTTTTTTCCAACATGCAAACTAGTCTAATATACTTGAATAGTTGACCCTTACTACTCTCTCCGTTGGGGCGGAGGGAGTATATGTTAATTTTACCAAAAAGTTGGATAATCAAAGCTGGTAGGTGGCATTGCCACCGGTGGTTTAAATACTGAAAAAGAAGTAGAATAAATATCCAAAAAGGAGTTTTTTTTTGCGGAAAAAAAGGAGTCGTTTTGGACATGGACGTATTCGAAACTCAACTCAACCATTGATGTACACTGTTATAAACCGACAAAATCTAGTAAAATTATAATGTTAATATGGGGACAAATTTATACTTACCATTTCAATGTGTTCACCAATTTCGATATCCATGATAAGCATGCTAAAAGTTTATCTAATTGTAAAGCCAATATTTTCCTTCAGTCTCCACACACACACACACACACACACACACACAAAACAAACTAGGAAAGCACTATATTTTGTGTAGCACAACCGTGAGGTAATATGTCCATGTCATTGCTTTAATAATCACCGATAATACTGATTATAGTGTGGAGGTGGGAGTTAAGTTGCCATGGACAGGAAAACAACCCTTGCCACATACTCCTGCATACCCAACAGTGACCAAGTACTATCTTTATTAACTATGGAACGAAATTTAATTATGCTCAAAACACAAAATGTATATACTTAATGCATGTGCAATTCAAACTAGAATATCATATAGATTGTAATGTCTCGTTTTCAAAAGCCCTAAGGTGAGTGGGTACAAATGGAAATAAACTACAAACATGCAAATTGCAGCGAAAGAATATCTCCATTCTCAATGAGCACAAAAGAAAGGAAGAGAAGCTAATAGTCTAATATAAAAAGTGAATAATAGTGCTCACCGCTTTGCACAATTACCTGTTTGTTGTCGCAGATCTACTGAGTATTTTGCCTGGGTGAGACCAAAGGAAGAGCATGGATTTTCTATCCATATGATCCAGCTTTAGCATAAAGCCCAATGGTTTGGTACAAAGTTGGGCGCGCACACACACAAGTATGTTGCGATGGAAAAACGAAAATGAAAACATGTCAAGATCAGTATGGTCCTGTGCTAAAAGCACTTTTTTGCGTTGCCCTGTATACTTCCGTATGTTGTTTTCTTGTAGTACAAGGGTATTTATACCAAGGAACCTAATTGATTTTTAGCACAATGTTATATGACCAGACAGAAAGGAACCTAACTATTTCAACAAACATTAATTGATATGTGTCGACGTGGTAGCTACCTAGTTCACGTAGTACTACAAACCAAAGCGTTTTGGAGTGAAGATAATTCGGTGTTCTGTAGTACGCGGTTTCTGTGATAATTGTGTTTCAATCAAAATATTTTAGCCATTATGGTTGTACTACACATAAATAAATGGATTTGCTGATTCTCAACTAGATGAGAATTAATAAAGTCTCATCTAACTCCTACAATACTCGATTAACCAAACAAAAAACAAAAGAAAAAATCCCAACGAATCTCGCGTAAAATCGAATGGTGAAGAAGTTAGATGAGACATAGTTATTTCTCATCTACATGTGACCTAGACACACCCATAAATAAATTATTATGATTTTTTAAGACTCAGAATAATTGGTTGGAGTCAATTAAATTTATGTGAATATTTTGGACTTTGATCTAGAAATAACTGAAAGTTAAATGATTTTGTTGTTGCTGAAATATTAGTGAAACCAAAATTCAAAACCATGGGTATACTACAAAAGCACTTCCTAACAAAAGAAAATCAACTTAAAATAAATAAATCATTATTTACTTCCACATTCCCTGCCATTTTAAAGGGTTTAAGCTTAAGCATTTATAAAGTTCGTTTATGCATGTGGAACCAAACTAGCACTCCCCCGTTTCGGAATAATTAAAGTTTTAAGATTTTTCTAAGCGAAACCTTTGTAAATTTGAATAAGACCGTAAAAAAAATCCGCAAGGACCTACAATGTCAAATATATATAATACAAAAATATATTTCATAATGAATCTATTGAAGTAAATTTTATTTTATAGATTTCTACTCTTATAAAAGATTCAGTTGGTGATGATGGTGTGTCTGCCGTCCGTTATTTCTGACCATCAGATCTACATCTAACGACTATGAGGCAAGTCATGGCATTTTTGCAACAATATCCCACTTCTTTGCCCCAATTTAAAGGAAACCCCTTAATATCTTAAAACTAACCATATTCCTCATCAAAACCAACCATATACCTCATCAAAATAACCCAAGGAATATATTTTGAGTGAAATATGATATATTTTTAATGGTATATGTATACTAAAAATAGATTGTTTCTTTCAAATTTGTGAATATATATTATTCTATTTTGGATCCGTTGAAACGCACGTGCACATTGCTAGTATTGATATATTTTTATATAGACTTGGTCAAACATAATGAAGTTTGACCTAGAACAAGTCTAGAACTTCAACTATTTTGGAAACGGAGGTGATATAAACAAAGAGTCTTGCTAAGTCCCAGTCGACTCAAACTTCATTAAATCTCAGTCGATACTATAACGGTGAGATCTTATACCGAGATCCGTGCAAAAAAAAAATCAGTTTTTTTTCCTCTATTGCATGTTACGTCTCTTGACCAAGACTTGATTAAATCCTAAAACGAAGACTTGATTAAATCTCAGTGGATTGAGACCTAACCACACCCATAAACAAATGCATACGAAATCTTTTCTTACCTAAAGCTGTCGCTCGGGGTAACGACACCGTCGCCGCCAGTCTTGACGTCTTCGTCGCCCCTACATAGCCCGTAGTAAAACTTCAACTCCTCCGACGCCACGACACTGACCTTCCTCTTCCTCGCCGCGGCGACGACCACCCTGGCGAGCCCCGTGAACGGGCTGCCCTGAGCGGGGGGCTGCCGGTAGTACCGCGCGCCGAGGAGCAGCGCCGTGAGGCCGACGACGCTGGCGGCGCACGAGACGCCGAAGCCGAGCGTCCACGACACCGTGTCCTGGAGGTAGACGATGACCGTAGCGCCGAGCACGGTGGACGCGTAGAAGAAGATGAAGTACCAGTTGAAGAAGACGTCGCGGTCGGCGGCGGCCTCGAACTGGTTGGCGCCCATGGTCGCCTGGTTGAACCGCGCCCCCGCCGCGCTCAGGCAGAGCAGGAACACGGCCGCGTACAGGGCCGCCATCTGCCCCGTCGACGCCTGCTCGCACGGGCCGGCGCCGAGCTGGCATGCCGCCGGCCGGAGTCCGGGAAGACTCGCCGTCAGCGTGAACATGACCAAGGACTGCACGCGCGACATGGAGTGGTCAGTGGAGCAGAAGCTTTGGTAATGAACATACATGTGCACGCGCGCGCAGATCATAAACTTACGAGGACGGCCATGACCATGGCGACCGCGACGATGGGGAAGCAGCCGAAGAAGGCGTCGGCGACAATGGCGCCGGCCACGGGGGCGACGCTGATGGATCCGGAGATGATGTTGGAGATCTGCGCCGCGTCGACGCTCGCCACGTTGTACTCCTTTATCAGGTAGACCACCAGGTTGGACGTGGCGCCGCCGGTCGCCAGCCCGAGGCCTAGTATGGCCACTGCAAACATCGATTGATCACACGGCCAGACACAGACTTAATTGTGATCATGCTCCACAGACTAGAGCACACACGAGTAGGATGCACGAACCTGCGAGGAAAGGGAAGGTGATCCATCCCCCCTTCTTGTTCCTGGGTTCCTTGAGGGGCTCGTGATCAACGCTGAGGTGCCCAGCCTCCTCCTGCTGCGACCCGTTGGCCTCCATGGGTATGGTCTCTCTTGCTGCAATGATTGAGCTACGAGCGCAGGCGTAAGTCATGAGTATGTGCAGCGTAAAACTAGGTGGCATGGCATATGTGCAGCGTAAAACTAGGTGGCATGGCTATTATATCATACAGTATATATTGTCGCACTATCTCTAGCAAAGACCGGTAGACGGTGGAGTTGGCCAGCTATCTCTTTTGATACGAGGGGAAAAAAAGAGGCACGAGAGCACGCTAAAGCTCCATGTCTGACTTGTCTACGTACAGTCCGTCAGTGACTCAGTGTCAAGTGAGCCCGCTTTTCAAATAGATTAACAATTGGATGGTGGTATATAATCTGATGAGCTTTAGATTCATTCATGTGCTTTTCGCAAAAAAAAAGAGCAATTCGAAAATACAGACTTTCAATATATACACCGTTTTGCTAAAGCACATTTAGCTGTGCCATAAGTATTGCACATGTAAGTCTTAAGTCATTGATCTTACGCGGAGGTTCGTGTGGATATTTTCCTTTTTGCTTTACCTTCTTATGCTTGATTGAGTGACTTAGATGTACAATAACTACTAGGGCATATCTAGATATGTCCTAGACAAACTCTTTTCTTTTTTTATAATCGGTGTTTCGATGGGCTTTGTTGGGATGTGATTCTGTGTTATTTACTAATCCACACACACTTATGTGATGAAGTGTTTTATAGCCGCATGTGCTATATCAATGGTACAATGTTGCATGTTAGCGCTTCTCTTTCTTATTTTTGAACATAGTACAGACATAAACGCTCATATATATGCACATACACTCACCCTGAGACTGAGCCGACATATCATCTTAAGATTTTATGAAGTCATCGTAGCCACTTCGTAGTCCTTACACACGTCCATCTTACTCCTATGAGCATCTTCGAGATACTGAGTTGATACAACATCTTGAGATTGACAAAGTTGTCACAGACGTCTTTGTAGTCGACGAGACGTCTTCTTCAACTAAACAAACAACGCCAGAAGGTCTGACATAAATCTAAAAAACGACCATCAATATCAAGTCTAGCACTTGAAGCCTAATGGGTTTGTTTCAATACAAGGACCTAAGAGCATCTACAGCCGGGCGCCCCAAACCCACCTCATACGGCCAGGCGGGCCACCCGGTCACGATTTTTCGACCTAGACGGCCCCCTCAAACGGGCCAAAAACGTCCGGGCTGACCGGCACCCCTCATATCCAGTCCAAATATGAGACGAATATGGAGGCGCACGGGCACGCCCGCCACGTCGGACTGACGATGGGGTCCCACGCGGAAACGCCCAAAAACCCGGCGGTCCGAAGCTCGTATCCTCCATCGGACCGGTGTCGCCACGTGGCGCCACTCCGGCGGGTCGCGTAGTGCCTAGCCCGGCTATTTAAGCCGACCAATGACACTGAAACCCTACCATACCTATTTTCCTCCCCCTGTCTGCCGCCGCCACCACTTTCCACTCCCCCCATCCGCCTAGTAGGAGCGAGCCATTTCTAACGCCGAAGCGCCGGCTCGAGCTCCCTGAGCATATCCGGGCAAGGCGCGAAGCCTGGATCGCCGTGGGGCTACCTCCGGATGCAGTGGATTCAGAGGAGGAGTTGGAGGAGGAGGTGGAGGAGGAGGATGTGGGGGACGATGGCGACGCGGATCTGCAGGCGGAGCAGCAGGCCATCCTAGATTCCCTCCGCCCGGAGTCGGCTGCGGAGGCCAGATGCCATCATCGGCAGCAGATGGAGGCGCAAAAGGCCGCGGAGGAGGCGGAAATGCTCGTCTACATGGATGAGGTCGAGTAGGAGGAGGATGAGCCGGAGCCCTCCTACCCGCCGCTCCAGCCGGCGCCCGGCACCGTCGTCGTGGACATCTCCGGTGACGAAGATTTCTTGTGCATGTAGTATGTAGTACATTGGATTTCTTTTGCATGCTTTGTATGAATTTAGGGATCGACATATGAAAGACTCAGATGCACAGTGGCTAATTTATGACGTGACTAGTCACTGCCCGCGGACGCGTCCAGTCGCGTCTGCGGGTGTTTGAGGAGCTGAATTTGCAAAGTCCGGCTGTAGATGCTCTAACTATCGGAGCGACCCTCAATTCTTTAGTTACACTGTCACATCAGTGCAGTGGTAAAGAGTGGTGGAGTATTGGGACCGACCTCAATAATCGTACGTACTACATGTATTGGTCGTAGACGATCAATTCCTCGTAGAGAAAAACTTCGTTGTCAAATGTGTGGTGTGGTGTCATATGTTGCTAATTAATAAGCTCCACTAACGATGGATGGTACTGGTGGGAACGCGCGGATGACTGAATGATTGAGCAATGAGCATTGGAGTAATGGCTTACATATCACTCAGATAACTTTGCCAGCAATGTGGAAAGCAGGATATATGCAGCTCACCAGTCAGAGACGTGCATGCGGCCGTATGGGTATGTTGGGATATGTTCTCCACCAAGCAGGTACCTCACACAATTTTGATTTGTCAAAGCAAGAGCTTTATGTAAGAGTGGAAGCCCCAAAAGGTGAGTTAGAGATTTGTCTAGTAGGAGATGATAGCCTTTTGCCCTTGAGATGAAAAATTCACCCTGTGATTATATTGTTGCGACGTGCCAGTGTGCCACCATAGCACGTACTTCCTCCAATTCAAAATAAGTGTGATGGTTTTAGTTCAAGTGTCGGAGGAAGTACAAAAGTTGATGGCACCCCTGTCAACTGTCTTGGCCATGCAGTTCAGACTGCAGACCGAATGTAACCATTGATGCAGTGGGGGCATTTGGATTGTTCTTTTCGTTCGAAGGAAATCAAGCAAATTCTTCCTTTAATTTATGCTATAGGGTCTTATTGTCTACGTCCCCTAGTTTGATTTTCATCTTGCACACAACCATTACGAGCAATAGACTCATGTATACATTCTCTTGTCATAGGATTTTTCATCGTGCTCTGAAGAAAAGGACTGGCCTAGGATGTGGCGACACATCCTAGTCTTAGTATGGGACTAGCAGGCGGAAGGCGCGGCAGCACGCCGCGCTGGTGCCTCATCTCGCGTATGCATGTATGTTGTTTCTTATTTTAAGATGAGAAAATAAATGTCAATGGGTTTGAGGTCGAGTTGGCTGTAATGATTTAAAAGAGGAAGCCTTTTTATACATACTGTAATCCTTTGATCACCGTGCACCATTTAGATTTGACTGCAGAAGATCAACTGTGAAGCAATATATGCCAGACCACTCGGATAGGGAGCTTCTCCTTTATTTGCATATTTGAATGCTTGTATGGCTTCCAAGTGATCAGCAAAAGAGAGAACCACATTTTCCTCGCTTATCTCGGCAAACTTGTATAATTTGTAAGTTGACATTATCTGGTATCTCCACTACAACATTCAACAAATGGGATTCCAAAGAATCAAGCACCTGGACATAATACTTGTTAAACATTCAAATAAAATTATAGAAATTGAATTACCACGGGATCTAGAATATGACATCAAAAATATGGTCTAAGAAATCATCCATGGACACCACCGAAGAAGACATATTTTAGGAACGGAAACAAATCAATAATCAGGAGCTCTACCACTTTATCTATATGAAGGAGAGACACTCAATTCGATTCTCACTATTTCGCCCAATCCTACTCTACCTTGATGTACACCGTTGCTCCTAATGATTGAACTAATTAACAGCAGAGTTCTTCGACTACCGGATCTTTTTTAGTCTGCTTATATTTTTTTGTTGAAAGTATTGTTCGTGGTACTATTCATATGAGTCACTATTCATACATCTGCAATTGTTAAATACAATTACTGGTCATCCAAAGTACTGCTTATACAAATTTACTATTCACCTAAGATACCACTCATATACGATCACTATTTGTGAACCAGCCTATGGTTGGATCGTTAGAAGGACAGTGGTATCCCCTGTCCACCAGAGTTCAAGTACCAGACTTGACATTGGTGCTCGCATTTTCTTGAATTTATTTCAAGCTTTCTGGCGATGCGCAGTGGGAGGAGACGTTCCCGTCGACTATGAAGGTGTCTGTGGCGACTTTGTCAATCTGAAGATTATGTGCCTGAAGTCTCTCGAACATGCTCATGGGGGGTACGGTGTGCATGCGTGCGCTCATAGGGGTGATTGTATGCTCGTGTATGTGAGCGACTTCGATTGTACTGTTTTCAAGAAAACAATATATGATCACTATTTATTCCGGTGCACTTTTCAATTATGCGACTTGTACGAAGGCATCTGTGGCGACTTTGTCAATCTTAAGATGATGTGCCGGATCAGTCGCTCGGAGATGCTCATAGGGATAGGTTATGCGTGTGTTCATAGGAGTGATTTTATGCTCATGTATACGAGCAACTTCGATTGTACTACACTAAAATAAATATATGGTCAATATTTATTTCAGTGCGGTGTTCAATTGTACCACGTGTCGTCCCATGAAGATTCCCCCGCTACAACGGCCGATGCACCTGGTGCGTCCTAGCTTAGTAGCTTTATATATTGTACATAGATGTGACATCTTCTCCCTTTTATGCATGGATGTAAGAAAACACCAATGTGATCAAAAGCATTATATCACAAGGATTCTTTTTTATTGAAATGAATATATTATCTTTCCATCCGCTAACTAACCCGAGTGTCAACCTTCTTTCATCGAGTAACCTTGCAACGGGATATTTGAAACTACTCCCTGCGTCCCAAAATAGGTGCCGTGATTTGAACTAAAGCCACAACATTTATTTTGGGACGGAGGGAATAGTAGCTAAGTTGAGATATTTTTGCAAGTTTCTTTTTTTTAGTAGGGGCAACATACACTTGGTTGTCAGATTATAGAAATTTAGTTACCAAGGTATTGAACATGGAGCTACTGCCGGGCTCGCCAATGTCTCGCTTATAGCAAGACGTAGGCAGCCTCACATCAAGAAGATCCGTAGTTCGCCAGCCCAGCGCAGCAGCAACGCTGCGTCCTAGCCATAAACGGTACAAAGCGAAACTGCTGCTATCTCTCCATAGCAGTTGTCAAGTTTTTCTTCCCACCCATCTCTGCCAATGAGCCCGTGGTCGCGCCTCCCATCGCGGGTGCTCCGGTGGCCGGTGAAGGAAATATGCCCTAGAGTCAATAATAAAGTTATTATTTTATATTTTATTATATCATGATAAATGTTTATTATTCATGCTAGAATTGTATTAACCGGAACTTGATACATGTGCGAATACGAATACATAGACAAAACACCGTGTCTCTAGTATGCCTCTACTAGACTAGCTCGTTGATCAAAGATGGTTAAGTTTCCTAGCCATCGACATGAGTTGTCGTTTGATGAACGGGATCACATCATTAATGAATGATGTGATGGACAAGACCCATCGTTAGCTTAGCGTAATGATCGTTCAGTTTTATTGCTACTGCTTTCTTCATGTCAAATACATATTCCTCCGACTATGAGATTATGCAACTCCCAGACACCGGAGGAATGCCCTGTGTGGTATTAAACGTCACAACGTAACTGGATGATTTAAAGATGCTCTACAGGTATCTCCGAAGGTGTTTGTTGGGTTGGCATAGATCAAGATTATGATTTGTCACTCCGAGTATCGGAGAGCTATCTCTGGGCCCTCTCGGTAATGCACATCATATGAAGCCTTGCAAGCAATGTGACTAATGAGTTAGTTGCGGGATGATGCATTACAGAACGAGTAACGAGACTTTCCGGTAACGAGATTGAACTAGGTATGAAGATACCGATGATCGAATCTCGGGAAAGTAACATACCGATGACAAAGGGAATAACGTATGTTGACATTGCGGTTCGACTGATAAAGATCTTCGTAGAATATGTGGGAACCAATATGAGCATCCAGGTTCCGCTATTGGTTATTGACTGGAGAGGTGTCTCGATCATGTCTACATAGTTCTCGAACCCGCAGGGTCCGCACGCTTAACGTTCGATGACGATATGTATTATATGAGTTATGTGTTTTGGTGACCGAAGGTCGTTCGGAGTTCTGGATGAGATTACGGACATGACGAGGAGTCTCGAAATGATCGAGAGATAAAGATTGATATATTGGAAAGTGGTATTCGGACACCGGAATGGTTCCGGAGTGTTTCAGATAATTATCGGAGTACCGAGGGGTTACCGAAACCCCCCGGGGGGAAGCAATGGGCCTTATGGGCCATAGGGGAGAGGCAAGGCAGGCCACGAGGAGGTGGCGCCTCCCCCCCATGGGGAGTCTGAATTGGACAAGGGGAGGGGGCGTGACCCCCCCTTTCCTTCTCCCTCTCCATCTCCTTCCCCCTTTCCCCCTCCGTTAGAAGGAAGGGGGCCGACAAGGACTAGGAGTCCTAGTAGGATTCCCCCATGGCGCGCGACCTAGGCCGGCCCTCCTCCCCTCTCCTCCTTTATATGCGGGGATGGGTGACGGTGTCCTGGACTAGGGGGTACTCACCACGTCGTCTCCCGATCTGATAAATTGGTCCGAGGACCCCCATGGCCGTATACTCATGGGCCAGTTCGGACAGCTGCTGCATACAAGAAAGATTCCACAAGACTTGGTGATCAAGACAAGGACTCCTCCCCACCGGCGTATTTGGCTAGGACTTTTGTTATCCTAGGCCTCTGGTGCATTATATAAATCAGGGCCAAGCTAGTCGATTGGGGATATACAACAATCATAATCATAGGCTAGCCTCTAGGGTTTAGCCTCTACGATCTCGTGGTAGATCAACTCTTATAATACTCATATCATCAAGATCAATCAAGCAGGAAGTAGGGTATTACCTCCATAGAGAGGGCCCGAACCTGGGTAAACATTGTGTCCCCCGTCTCCTATTACCATTATCCTTAGACACATAGTTCGGGACCCCCTATCCGAGATCCGCCGGTTTTGACACCGACATTGGTGCTTTCATTGAGAGTTCCGCTGTGTGATCGGCAAAAAGATAATTGGCTCGACTGCAGATCAATTGCGACATCGACTTCTTCGTCACCGGCTCGACTGGTCACCTTGGCTTAACCAAGGACTACGCCCTACCTCCGATCGTTATGTTCGGATGAGGGCCTTCATCAACATCAACTCCGATCTCTATCATGATCATGGAGATATTATCCTCGGAGCTCGGGGGTTCAACGTCAATATTGCCTCCGGGAGACCGTGCTGTTTTTCTGGACAACGAACTTGTATCCGCCGCCACCGCCTCCTCGAGTGTCATTTTAATGATTGTTCAGTGCGATCGTGCGGAATTGAGTCTACAACAACCCTGCAAAATTTTATCGAGTTCCGATGGAGGAATCTCTGGCAATCTCCAATATACCGGAGACCTGTCAAATCTGGATGGGAATCTGGACGAGTTTAGGGCGTGGTCTCCAGAACCCATCTCGAAGGTCCTTTGGAAGATCCAACCGTTCATCTGCTGCGGAATTCCCATATCTACCACATCTCAAAAATTCAGCTCGATCCGACCGTCCAAACTCCAGGAACCTTCTGATTAGTATATTACTTTTTGGATCAGTTTTCTGCGCGAGAACGAATCCGACCCGAGTTCATCTTCTTTATGAACGGGATTTCGGACATCCTTTTTGAACGAGGTTTTTGTACGGGGTATTGTGTTTTATTCTCAAACACATCCCACTAATACTAAAAGTATTTTTACAATACGATCTTCACCATCGCACCGGTGTCAAACCAGCACGACAACATTGCTCCACGATGGCCGACCTGCGCTAGACATGTCGCTGCTTTGCTGAGCTGGGCTCAACTTCTTCGGATCATCATATCGGCGAGCCGAACAAGAGTGCGGAATCGAGAAGGATAAGTTATCACCAACATCGCCACCCCATGGATTACACGGAGCGGGCACACCACATCGCCGCGTGGTTACTTCATCAAGCCGGCTTTGACCGCGTCACAAGTTATGACCTGCGTCGGCACGACCGCACTGTTGCTTCTTCAAGCCGATGTCCATCACGCTGAACTACTACACCACCTCGGCTGACATGGCAGCTGCAATGTCTCCTTATCGACCTGCTTCGTCACCTCAGCTAGGCCGAGGGCTTCGCCACCTTTTCATCAACTTACTTCGGAGACCTCGGCGTCACTAGCCGACCAGCTTCATCACGTTAGTTGGACCACGAGCTTTGCCTCGGCAAGCCAACCTTTGCCACCATCGCCATGCCTTCGCTTCATCACCCATCAGGCAATGGGTCTGTGGATCGAGTCCCAATTTTGGGAGTAACCTTTCTTCAGACAACTACAACAAATAAACCAGGTGCTATTAATCCTAGCAATTTTTGCTTGATTGAGTTTATTTTTCCCTAGGAATTATTACTCTGCTTTGTTCCATCATCTATACACATGTCTATCAAATGGGGCCGCATTAACAACGGTCACGTGGTGATTCGGACAATTTTCGTACATAGTTCGGCGAACGCCGTATTCGGAACTCGGACCGGCCTGTAAATTCGGGCTTTGTCGTGCCTTTACCACATCACCCCGACGCCCTGCATCGACATTGACCTCGATGGTCAGGCCATATCTCCTTCATTATTTACTTCACTTGTATTAAATAAGTAGAAGAATTTTTTAATATACATTATTATCTTTATTTGTCATTACTTTTGGTTTGCACTATTTTATCTGTGTAGCCAATCGGCTCAGACTGAGCCGCACTGTCGCCTCCGTCGACCGAATTGTGTTGTCGCCTTGGCGTGACGACCTGCTCCCTTACCACGGCTGGACTGGGGGCTTCATCTTCTCGGAGTGCCGAACTCTCTGCTCGGCCACCTTGGGACCAACCTAGGGGCTGGAACCTCGTCCCGCATCAAGCTCGGACCGCGTTATCAATGCCGAACACATTAACTAGCTAAGTCGCTTTCATGCTCAGAAACTTTCAGTTTAAATTTTGTTCGGTGCGACAAGCATTATACTTTTTTTGGCAAACAATTGTTTGAGAAAAATTCCTTGTCATAACTTTGTTCGTGACACACAAATTCGAATACCTCGTTTACTTGGGGGCTTCCTTTATGAATCCTTTCCTCTTGCATATGATTATACTTGTATGACTTCGTTCCTTGTTCGTGTATTACGCCACAATATTCACCATATTGACTTAAGTTGTTCCGCAAGCTGGGTTGCCTTGCTCCTGTGCTTACCCCTACGTTCCCGATTGTTCGGCTAGGGAGTAAAGGGAGCACCTCTACAATTGTCACGAACGGGTCATCCCGGCTCGGACCTCAGACTGGGTGAAGCCGAAAGCTAGCGCTCTTATTGTTTTCAATCATGGTCGACACACAACGGAACTCATGTACAAAAATTTATTGCACAAGTCTCATAGTAACAATGAGCAACCAAAGAAAGGTATCGGTGGAGGTACTATTTTCTTCGAAGATGCTTCTTACACTTCATTAGTATTATAGCATAAGTTCCCTGAGCGCGCTTTGTCTGTTACAACCTTATGGCCTGATTGCCTGGTTATCGGAAACACCGTCGATATTCTTGACAGGTGGAGTACATAACACTTTTCGGTCCTTAACCGAAGAGGGAGAAGCCGACGGTCGATTAAGACGCGTTCAAAGTTCGGGTGAACACAGATGTGATATAAATACTTCGATACAAACAATCATCATACATAAAATTCTTTTACCCAAGTCACTTGGGGGCTCTTAAAATTTATATGAGCTGTTTTATAGTAAATGCGTTTCCTTCTTGGTCGTCGCAAAGGGCTGACCCGCGTGAAGTCTTGAGATCGGATGTGTCATGTTAAAGCACGACAGAAGCACAATTTTTTTTCCAATTTTCGGATTGGCACCGAACACTTGATCTTATTCGGACGTCAAGTTTTTACTGTTTTTTTGGTTTTCCAAAGCTTATGGCACTTTTAGACTATTTGTGTGTTTCCAGCACAAGTCTCGCGGTGCAACACCGGACACCTTTAGGGATTCAGCAAAAACATTCTCGGATATTGCTATATATGCATCGGTTTCAAATTGTGTCTTTGGTCAATAGTTGGGTTGCCCGGCTCCTGTGCTTGCCTCCTACGTTCCGCTTTGTTCGGCTAGGTGTGCAAAGGGAGAACCACTGCGATTGTGCTTCCAGCTCGCATGGTTAAGCACCTCAGTGGAGAAAGCCAAAAACTGACTATCACAATAAGCGTAAACTGGTCAGCGATCCGATGACTATGATAAATGACGGGCCATTCATAACATTGGCCGAAGTGTTTATGGCTTGACCTCAGCTGTCGCCGAACACTAACCGGGGGCTCGTAGCTAGCCTCCCCAATTTAAAGCTCCTATGACTAAGTGAAAGTTATAAAGCCCGCATATCTGATTGCCTCGTTCCCGCTAACACAATCGCCTTTGGGCACCGAGACGTCGGCTAAGGGTTGCCTTGTTATTATGGAAACACCCTGCATAGTATCTACAAAGGGGTAGAAGCCGACGATGGGCCACTTTCAACTGATAAACGGTCGCAACAGAGTCAAAATAAACATATCATCAACATTTGTATTTAATATACAAGCATCGCCTTCCGTAATCATCATTATAAAGCCATAAATATGCATCAATTTGACTTAATATTTTGGCCCAACTGGGTTGCCTGGCTCCTGTGCTTACCCCTACGTTCCCAATTGTTCGGCTAGGTGGTAAATGGAGCACCTCTGTGATTGTTACTACTGGGTCATTCGAGTAAGTACCTCAGACTGGGTGAAGCCGAAAGCTAGCAATCTTAAATGATCACATTGGTCGGAAACGACGAAAGTGAAAATTTTGGTTCATTAATAACATAGAGTTCGGGAACTTTCCCCGAACTAAATCCTTAATATTTTCCTCCCACATTGACCGGAGGTGAGGTTTCATGATCATGATAAGCATGACGACCCAAAGAAAGGAACCGGTAGCGGGACTATTTTCCTTGGAAGATGTTTCTTACATTACGTAATATAACATATCTCTTCGTGTACCTTTGTTCATAAAACCGTATGGCCGGATTGCCTTGTTTTTCATAAATCTTTGCCCTTATAACGGCTTCATAAAGTAGGAAAATACTCCTCAGCTACTGTTCGAAGAGGTTGAAGCCGATGGTCGGTCAACAAAGTTTTGTACAATGCGGATCCGAGCACTAATGATGTAAAGTACTTGGATACATAGAGTCATTACACATAATTTGTGATTATACTATGGATATCGATCCTTAATTCGGCCACCCGTGCCCGCATCAAGGCTCGAGGGCTACTGGGCTTCATGCTCATTATTTATAAATATTAAAGGGGCACATCGATCCCCTGATCTGGTGTTGCCACCCGACCAGTGGCTCGGGGGCTACTGCATTGCCTATTCAATGTAGAAAGTTCAAAGTACTCAGTGTTCGGCATGACCGAACTATGGGCAAACGCGTCTTCGGATAACAATAGGTACCAGCTGAACCTATCTGGCGTCAAGCTAATATATTGCGGCAACTTCTCAAGACCCTCTCTCAAGGCCCCGTTTGCCGATCATTATTATCTTTAATATATTACACTGCGTTTTTATTCCTACATATGCTGCCGAGCTAGGAGTTGATCCTCATCGCCGATTTTGTGCATCGACCTGAGTCTCAGGGGCTACTAGGAACAGCGGTTTCATGTTTTCCTTCAGGTGCATCTTGGGTTTTAGACTAACACACACCTTGAGGGCTACTGGATATACATATACTGGCTATATATCTCGGCAGAGAATAAATTGCACCAGTCAAAAATATTTACAAACAATCAGCCCGCGGTCGGGGTGGTGCACCACCTTGGAAGTAGTCCGGCATAAAGCTCGGGCGCCAGTGGCTGGCTCCATAGAGGGCATTTCCGGCATTAAGCATGGCTAAACTCCTTCAACTTTTTAGAACCAAGGTGATCTATGACACCTCGGATACAGTCCGGCATTGGAGCTTGGATATAGTCCTGCGTTGGAGCTCGGATACAGTCCGGTGTTGGAGCTTGGATACAGCCCAGCATTGGTGCTCAGCTTCAAAATATACCTCGAATATAGTCTGGCTTAGAGCTCGGACGCAAGAGGACAATGCCGCCTGGGAACAACTTCAAACCCGAGGTGTGGCATAAAAATAACAAGGCATTGATAAAAGCCAGAAACTTAAAGGGGCTCCTCGGATACCCAATGTGTAAACTCTTCGGATGCGCTTTGGCAATCCTCAAGATCGAAGATGAGAAGATTTGTTGAACCAGTTTTCAAGACCGACGACCGAAAATGAAGAACAGTTCGGAAGAATCGAGGAGCGTCCCCAACTTGAAGACTGGTTCAGCGGGATATTGACGGTGTCCTGGACTAGGGGTACTCACCACGTCGTCTCCCGATCTGATAGATTGGGCCGAGGACCCCCATGGCCGTATACTCATGGGCCAGTTTGGACAGTTGCCGCATACAAGGAAGATTCCACAAGACTTAGTGATCAAGACAAGGACTCCTCCCCACCGGCGTATTCGGCTAGGACTTTATTTATCCTAGGCCTCTGGTGCATTACATAAACCAGGGCCAGGCTAGTCGATTGGGGATATACAACTCATAATTATAGGCTAGCCTCTAGGGTTTAGCCTCTATGATCTCGTGGTAGATCAACTGTTGTAATACTCATATCATCAAGATCAATCAAGTAGGAAGTAGGGTATTACCTCCATAGAGAGGGCCCGAACCTGGGTAAACATTGTGTCCCCCGCCTCCTGTTACCATTATCCTTAGACACACAGTTCGGGACCCCCTACCCGAGATCTGCCGGTTTTGACACCGAAAATGGGGGCACCTCAAGGCACATCAATTGTTCTTAGCCGTGTGCGTGCCCCCTCCACCGTTTACTCCTCCAGTCATATTGTCGTAGTGCTTAGGTAAAGCCCTGCGCGGATCACATCACCATCACCGTCACCACACCGTCGTGCTGACGGAACTCATCTACTCCTTCGATCCTCTACTAGATCTTGCGTGAGCATTTTTTTTTTGAAATTGCATGCTACGTTTCCCAACAGTGGTATCAGAGCCAGGTCTATGCGTAGATGATATGCACGAGTAGAACACAAAGTGTTGTGGGCGGTGATCGTCATATTGCTTGCCACCAACGTCTTATTTTGATTCGGCGGTATTGTTGGATGAAGCGGCCCGGACCAACCTTACATGACCGCGTTCATGAGACCAGTTCCACCGACAGACATGCAACTAGTTTTGCATAAAGGTGGCTGGCGGGTGTCTGTTTCTCCAACTTTAATTGAATCGAATTTGACTGCGGACGGTCCTTGTGAAGGTTAAAACAGCAAACTTGATAAATCACCGTTGTGGTTTTTGTGCCGTAGGTAAGTACGGTTCATGCTAGAAGCCCGTAGCAGCCACGTAAAACTTGCAACAACAAAGTAGAGTATGTCTAACTTGTTTTTGAGGGGCATGTTGTGATGTGATATGGTCAAGACATGATGTGATATACATTGTTGTATGAGATGATCATGTTTTGTAAAAGTTATCGGCAACTGGCAGGAGCCATATGGTTGTCGCTTTATTGTATGAAATACAAACACCATGTAATTGCTTTACTTTAACACTAAGCGTTAGTGATAGTTGTAGAAGCAATAGTTGGCGAGACGACCACGATGCTACGATGGACGTCAAGGTGTCAAGCTAGTGACGATGGAGGTCATAATGTTGCTTTGGTGATGGAGATCAAAAGCACAAGATGATGATGGCCATATCCTGTCACATATTTTGATTGCATATGATGTTTATCTTTTATGCATCTTATTTTTCTTAGTATGGCGGTAGTGTCGTGGAATTGTCACGTCAGATGTCCTCATGAAAGGACTTAGTTGTGGAGCCATCGCAACTAGGAAGCTTGAAGGGGTTAAATCGGAACAAAGGACACGAGAGGGTTTATACTAGTTCGGCCCCTTACGGTGAAGGTAAGGCCTACATCTAGTTGGGTTGGTATTGATGTTTCGATGACTAGGGAGCGAGACACGCTATGCCTGGTTCTCGATGAGTTGTTTCTTGCCCTAAGCCGCCAGCGGGTCGTCCCCTTATATACACGGGTGGACGCCCTGCGGCTTACAGAGTCCCGGCCGGCTTATAAACAATGTCCGGCTCTGTGACTAGTTAAGTCTACCTTATGATACAAGTAATATTAGTACAACGGTTTACTACAACGGGCCTTAAGTCGCCAGTGGGCCTTAAGCCCTTCTTGAACTGCTATCTTCATGCTTGGCCTTGGGCTTCTCTCTGATGAGTCTCTTTGCGTAACCCGACCCCTCCTGGGCGGCTTACACAAATAGTTATATTCCCAACATTAGGCCCCAGATTGATTTGAACCTGTTCATGTCAATCTAAAAAATATTTTCAAAGAATAAATCTTCAATCTTCTGGCTATTCAGAGGGTTTTCTTTAACCCACCATAACGTCATCTTCTGGATCCGTCTTAACCCGGTGTGACGTCATCCTTTCTTTAATTAATTTTCTATTCCGTCGAATCTTTCAACGGATCTCTGTCTTTACTGACCATCCTGAGAATCGAGGCGCCAGAGCCGCTGGATAATAAATGTTATCTCCTCGTTTTTTGTGCCCTCTCGGTCAATCTTCTCTTATAAATAGGGCGACCTAGGTCTTGCCCCCAGTCGTCTTCTTCCTCTTGCCTCATCCCAAGCTCTGCCGCCGCCACTGTCGAACCCCTCATCTTCACCGACTCAGGCCGCTGCATCAACCTGACTCTGACCAGAGATCAACAGCGTTCCTCCGCAGCTCATCCGCATCCGTGAGTTCCTTTCGTCCCCCTTCTCAGATCTGCATTAGGACTTTGTTGAGTTTGTCGGCGTTCATCACTACTTGACGCAAACCCTCGCTAGTTCTTATCTCCAAGGCCCTGCTTAGATCGTGAAAACTACGTAAAACTGCTGCGGTACTTGTTTGTGTTGAACTTGCATAGAAATAGATCTCATTTCCCTTGTTTGGAAACCTTCTTCGAGTGTACGAGCTTCTCTGCCCTGTTTCTAGGTCTAGAAAATTTTCCTTTTCAGAGCAATATTCTGATCCAGTGTAATAACTGTTATCTGTGAAAACTTGTTTTCATCACCCGGAAACCTCTTCTGGTAAATGCCCTGAAACAGAACTGTAGTGGCTTAAATATTGTTTGCATAGTCATCCTTATATCATTAGGCCCCTCATTAAGCCGCCACTTTGAATAATTAGGATCTTTCTCCCGGGTTAAAATTGAACCGAATCTTCTTGTTTTTCCATAGGCCAATTGCTGTGATGGCTCCTAAGGCTACCAAGGCCTTTGTAACTTGCAATTGGGTTCCATCCATAGTTACCAATAGCAAACTAGCTGAGTTTGTGAAGTCTGGACATCTGCCAAAAAAGGATGTCATGTCTTACCGTGCCCCTGACCCATCTAAAGAAAAGCCTTATCCCAAAGCAGGGGAAGTAATAATTTTTACGGATCATATGAACCGTGGATTTGCTCCTCCTGGCTCAAAATTCTTTAGGGAGGTTTTGAATTTCTTTGACCTTAGACCTCAAGACATTGGACCCAATTCCGTGTCAAATATTTGTAATTTTCAAGTCTTCTGCGAGGTGTACCTGGGCGAAGAGCCAAGTCTGCTATTGTTCAGGGAACGTTTTTACATGAACCGGAAAAATGAACGTGTGAATGGGCCCAGTCTTGAGCTTGGCGGCATCTCAATCCAGCGACGGAGAGACTGTCTTTTCCCTTATGCTGAGTTTCCGAGTCACCCCAAGTCTTGGAACCAAACGTGGTTCTATTGTCAGGACACTTCTCCTGCTGATGAAAAACCTATGCCCGGCTTTCGCGCCCTGCGCCTTGAGTCTAACCATCCGCTACCAGACAAGCTGACAACCCTTGAACGCGTGCCTCTCAATTCCACCATCAAGAAAATTAAAGCTCTCTTGGGAAATGGTTTAAACGGCATCGACCTGGTCCGAGTCTGGGTCTCTTGGCGAATACTTCCATTAAGCCGCCGTCCCGGCTTAATGTGTACTTATACAGGCGAAAAGAATGATCCGTTACGCCATAGCCCTGACAACCTACCAGATGATGTAGTGGATGCTACGACTCAGTCACTGCTGAAGGAAGGCACTGTGACGAGCAACGCCTTCGGCTTACTTCCATTTTGCAAGAATAACCCGGCCCCCGCAGTAAGTTATCAATCGTAACAAATACTTATTGCTATACTATACCTTTTTTTGATACTCATAATTCCTTTACCTTTTCCACAGGCCGGTGATAACTTCTGGAAAGCCAAATATGATCATGAAGCGGCCAAACAAGCTAGGACGACCAAAAAAGCTGAAAGGAAAGCCGCCAAGGTAGGAACCTCAAAGAAGAAAAAACCCAGCGCCTCCGACTTACTCAGATTGGAGGATAGCTCTTCAGATGAGGAAGAGGTAATCTTTAATTTTTCTTAAGTCCCTTCTTATCACCTGTTTGACATTTTATCCCTTCAGGAGGATACGGGGAACAGTCGAGCAACCAATGAAGAAGAGGTAACTATAATCACTTCCGACTCAGAGCCTTTGCCAACACAAAAACTCCAAAGGGTGACCCGGAAAGTAAGATTTTCACATCCTCTAGCTTACCAAGATCCTCAATTTCTTTTAAAGCAACAACAGCTTGAGAACCGGAGGCAAACTCGGGCCACTCAAGACGGTGAACTCTCCCCCGGCTTACCTGATGTAACCAGGAAGCGTCAAACCGAGGTTACCTCCGATTTACATTCTGCTTTTCCTTTGGCGGGTCTAATTCGCCAACCTCTCAATTCATCTGACTCCAATTATCAGGATGCTTCTCCGTCTTCCGACGAGTCGATGCAATCAAACATGCCGGTTTTGAGAACAGCTCCCGGGTAATGCAACCTTTCTTACTTTAAGTCTTTCCATACTTATATGTTGATACTCATCCTTCCACTTTGATTGACAGCCTGCAAGTGAAACCTAGCAAGAGGGCAAAGAAGAATAAGCCGTCCCAAGACCCGGTGGTCCCTGAACCAGCAACTGACTCATCTGTTCCCGACGGCTCCGCCACCTGAACCGGCTCTTGATATTCCGGTGTCAACCTATGACCCGCCTGCAGAAGACGTTGTCCACAATTCTGACAACCCGGAAATTCCTAGCCCGGCCAAGACGACTGATCCTAAAGTTGAGTTTCTGAAAAGCCAATATGTTGCGCCAGGCCAGCCTACTGTTCTTGCTCAATGCACTGCCAAGGAGGAGTTTGCTCAACATCGGAAAGCCAAACAGGACATCACTGATTATACTCACCTAAGCATTGGTGATATAGTCTCGGGCTATCTGAACCAAGTGCACAATAGCCGTGACCTAGAAATTGACATGGTGAAGCAAATACAGCATAAATCCGAGGTATAACTTTAGCTTTTCCTGAACCTTACTTACTGTACCAGCCCCCAAGTCTATTGCTTATGAATGAATATGCTGTAGACTTAAAAATCTACTTACTGGTAGTATGTCCGGTTTAAAGTAAATACATTTAAACCGGTGATAGCATGAAACTTTGAACTGACACATTAGTCCCCAAGTGTCAAGTATCTTTACTTGTAAAATGCTTGAGACTTTAGTATATATGGCTTGGCAAATAAGTTAAAAAATTCTTTAAGCACACATTAGCCCCAAAGTACCAAATATCTTTACTTGTAAAGTGTTTGGGACTTGACTGTTACCTTATCATGATCCTTACCATAACTTTGTGCCAATACAGGCTACCATAAGTCAATTTGAATTGGAGATTGCTGACCTGAAGAGCCAGCTGAAGCTTCAAGAGCTTGAAACTCAAAAAGCAAACTCCAAGTTTGAATTCAGCATCTCTGAACAAGAGAAATTAAAGAAAAATTTCGAGTCGGAGAAAAAAGCTTGGGTTGATGGGATGGCTTCATTAGTGACTCGGGCCGAAACGGTAGAAGCATCTCTTGCAGAGGCAACAATCGAACTGTCCGACTTAAAGCGGCAGATATCCCAAATGGTCTCAGCCATCTTCGGTAAGTCCCTCCAAAAAACCTTAAACATTGTAATCTTCCAAGGATTTATTGTGATGATTATCTCCGGCTTATTGTTATGCTTGTGACCATACAGGCCCCAGGAGTACCAACCTCAAGCAAAACATGCTGATCAAGCTCAAGGTAGTTTACACCCTTGTGGAGTAGCTGTACACCGGGTCACAACGTGCCTTGGCCATTGTAGCTTTATCAACTCCAAATCCCCGCCTTCTGCAAGACGTATTGAAGAGCCTCGCTTTTCTTCCTCAGCGGATCCAAGATCTAAGGCGGGCGTCCTCAAGAGCCGGAGCCGTAGCCGCATTGAGTCCGGCTAAAGCATGGCTCCCAGAACTAGACCCGGCCGACCTTGCCATTGGATACCAAGTCTGAAGGAGGATGGTACTGCCTTTGACGACCATGACTTCAACGCCTGTGTCAAAGCCATACGTCCCACGGTGACCCTTATTGGAAACGACACAGATCTTAGCAAGTATGCACCGGCTTATGACAGTGAAAACCAGAGAATCCCAAACGCTCCATATGATCAAATCAGCCCGATCCCTCCAACGCGTAGGCATACCTTTGCCCCTGAAGTGGACCCGGCCGGTTTAATAGATGATGAGGCTAAATTTGAAGCCTTAAACGGCATTGACTGGGCCTCGTCCACCTTCCAGGACAAAGCAACCGACGGAGAGGCGGAGAAGGATAACCCGGAGCCATCAAGCCCGCCAAAGGAGTGAGCTGCCAGGCATCTTACCTTTTGCCCAAACGATGCTTCACTTATTCAGACTCGGGGAGTCTTGTAAAAACTTCTCAATGTTTGCCATGCCTTCGTGCATGTTTATGGCGTTTAACAATTTCGTAAGCCGTCATTAGCCTATATTTCCCAGCTTATGTTGATCATTTTCCCCCTTGAAGTTAAATTTTCCTGCCTTACTCTGCACATAAAGCAAACATAACTTTCTTGGGCGGTTTACTGCTCGAGGGGTTTATAAAGTATTGATAACCCGGAACATAGTACAAAAAAAATCATGTACAGACCAATTTATGATTACTTATACTCACAATAGCATACCTGCGAACCCTTTGGTAACCTTCCCGGTTCATATGTACCTGGCACTTGTAGGACTTGGGGTAGTCAATACTGAACTGGAAGGTCCAAGACTCATCTCCTCAAGAAGGTTCAAATATAGTTAAAGCAATGTTCACAGGCTCCTGATTCGAATACGACTAGAGAACCGTTCCAAAGGGGTTAAGGTAAGATTCGGATATGATCATATAGCCCCCAGTGGCTTTGGCGATGCCGATCAAGGGGTATCGACAGCTATGTTCTCTTTGGTTCGAATACGACCTATGTTTGAACAGGAAGCCCCCAAGTGACCATAAAAGTTGTTTAATGACGCTGATTCAAATATGATCCACGTCAGACCCAAAGGGGTCAAGCTGTGATTCAAATATGATCAAGAAGCCCCCAAGTAGGTTTGGCAGTATGCCGATCAAGTGGGTATCGACAGCTATGTTCTCTTTGGTTTGAATACGACCTATGTTTGAACAGGAAGCCCCCAAGTGACCATAAAAGTTGTTTAATGACGCTGTTTCGAATACGATCCACGTCAGACCCAAAGGGGTTAAGCTGTGATTCAAATATGATCAAGAAGCCCCCAAGTGATCACAGCTAGATTCAGATATGATCATAAGCCGGACCAAAGGGAAAGCCGGATTCAGATATGATCCGGTCCCTATTGGTTGTTTCCACCACCCTTATGTCTCTGATTGTTACCCTGTGTATTAACGTTGGCCACAAGTTCTGGGTTGTCGTCCGCCTTACGCTTATTGCCACCTTAGTTCACCGGGTTGTGCTGTTGGCCCTTTCTACTATTGTTCTGTTTTCCCTTCCCTGCCTTTTCATCGTCAGACCCGGGATCCTTGGTACTATCAGAATCAACATACTTGACCAGAGCTGCCATTAGTGTACCCATATCCTTGCAGCCACGTTTAAGGCGCCCTAACTTCTGCCTCAGTGGCTTGAAGCTGCAATTCTTTTCCAATATAAGGACTGCAGAACCGGCATCCATCTTATCAGATGAATAAATTATCTCCTTGACCCGGCGTACCCAATGGGTGGTAGATTCACCTTCCCCCTGTTTACAATTTTTCAAGTCCATGACCGTCATAGATTGCTTACAGGTGTCTTTGAAGTTCTGGATGAACCGGGCCTTTAACTCGCCCCATGAACCAATGGAATTGGGTGGCAGGCCCTTTAACCAAAACCGGGCCGTTCCATCTAGCATCATGGTGAAATATTTAGCCATCACTGCGTCACTAACTTCCAACAGCTCCATGGCCATCTCATAACTCTCAATCCATGTTGCGGGCTGTAAGTCGGCCGTGTAATTCGGCACCTTTCGAGGTCCCTTGAAGTCTTTGGGCAACCGCACATTACGTAAAGCCGGAACCAGACAAGGAACACCACCGGTTCTAGTGGCGACTCCCATCTCAATAGAAGTTGTTGGATACTCTGGGATATCTTGATTAGCCGCCAGCTGAGCCGTCTGTTGAGCCTTTAGTTGAGCCGCCCGTTCGTTCTCCTGACGTACTCGGTCTCGCACCGTATGCATGACAAACTTCTGTACTCAATGGTTCCCTTCATTTTCTTACTAGCTAGCGTGTCGAGGGCTATATGTATATAGTACGTAGCGTCGACCAAGCACGGACATAAGAGAGGACACTTCTCTCTATTAATTAGCTAGCTAACATAATACATGAAACACCTAAATTAACCCCCCAAAACCCCCAACCCTCCCCCCCTTAAAAAAAACAAAAACCCCAACCACTGAAATGCTGACGCGTGGATGCCTTTTGGTCCCGGTTGGTGCCACCAACCGGGACCAAAGGCCCCCCTGCCTGGGCTCGGCGCACCGGCCGGACCATCTGTCTCGGTTCGTGTTTGAACCGGGACTAAAGGAGGGAGGTATTAGTAACGACCCATTAGCCCCGGTTCATGAACCGGGACCAAAGGCCCTTACGAACCGGTACAAATGCCCCCTTTTCTACTAGTGACAACCTATAATGAAACAAAAAAACATGCCACAAGCAGATTTAAAATTGATGGAAAGGGGACAAATGACCAAAAAGTAATATTTCAATGTGAACTAATATAAACTTTTAAAAAATAACCATTAGAAATTGAAAATTAATGCATATATGATATGGTGAGTACACAAAGGCAACCCACGGTTCTTCCGTCGCACCAAGACCAAAATCCCTATTCCTTAAACTATAGGTGAGATTTTTGTTTACGGAAAGGGAAAATTTCCTCTTTACAGTACCTTAGTAGTTTATCGAGTAATTATTAGTTAACTAATCAAGCTTTTAACCAGTATTTTATGATATACTGTGTTGGCTTGAACATGTAAAAACTTATTCTAAACTATATTGTGAAACAATACTGCTGAAATACACGAGTGACCCAGATAGAAATTTCGTTCTCAAATGAAGTCCAAAAACCCTATATTAATGAAGAATATATATTATAGCATCTACTCCCTCCGTTCCTAAATATTTTTCTTTCTAGAGATTTCAACAAGTGACTACATACAGAGCAAAATGAGTGAATCTATACTCTAAAATATGTGTATATACATCCGTATGTGGTAGTCCATTTAAAATCTTTAAAAAGATAAATATTTAGGAATGGAGGGAGTAATATATAATTAAAAGAAGAGACAAACATACCATCATGTTCGTCCACACAGATTAAATTATCTCAATCGTTTATTTTAGATATTAACGATCGATATTTAGAAAAAGTAGGGTTACATACAAATATTATCACACACAAGATAATTTGACATGGTACGTAGGAATAGGTCAACACCTGTTATGTCAAACTCATATGCCTTTCCTATTTAAAAAGACTAAAAAAAATCTGGCCGATTGGAATCATGCATAAGCATGCGTGTTGGTATTGCAATAGGGAAGCCAACTCCTATATGGACTCTTGATTAATTAGTGCATCACTTTTTTTGAGTTGTAGTGCTTCGTGCTGGGATAAAAACTTCTCTACCTGGGTTTAAAATAAAACAAAATAGATTCGTACGCACGTAGTATATATATAACAATGAGTTTGGGGTGAAAAAAATTGGCAAGACAATTTCTTTACATAATAATGTTGTTACCCTGGATTTAAAATAAAACAAAATAGATTCGTACGCATATAGTACATATATAGCAATGAGTTTGGGGTGAAAAAAATTGGCAAGGCAATTTTTTTACATAATAAATATGTTACCCGTGATAATTCATGCATCGGCAACTCATGCGAGAAATACAATGACTGAAATTATAATGATACCATCACAATTCGAAAATGATCTGATCTGTTAGTAAACTTTACCGGAAGTACATAACATCTCTATATGAAAAAAAAATACAAACCATCTGAAAGATATAAATTACATTGAGATTCCAAGTCCACCGAACGAGTACTACTGCCGCTAGGACGAGTCAGGATCAATGCATGCAAGACATTCACTGTTGTGGTACATGTGTGAGCAACATATCATACAGAATCCTTGCAAAAAACATATCATACAGAAGCAAAATGATATTGTGTCTATAACAATAATGATATTGTGTCTATAACAATAGAAAATGGACAGCACGTAGTTCAAGTATCCATTAAGTCATCTCAATTGTGTAAGAACATAAATGTCTCATAACAAAATTTATCTATACAATAAGGGATAGAAAGCTATGATAATAGTTATAGAGAATATTCTTCAAAGGTTAATTCGGTGGGGAAAAACAGAGCAAGAGATAATGCAGTTATGAACTAGAGACAAACCATGCTGAATATTGTATACATTTTTTTGTTATGCCAAAGAAATATAGATCAACAAAAAATAACATAGACATGACAAAATAATTCGATGATGATTATAACAAGGGGAGAGAGAGAAGGAGAGAGAGAGAGAGAGTTTTTACAACTTTATTTAGCATATAACGATAATGTAATAGCTTAGATTGTTGATCATGCGAAACAAATATAATAAGATGAGCTACCAAGAAAGTATTGGGAGGGTGACATGTACCAAATGAACAATGCATGTATTACAACCAACGAGGAAAATAGAAAAAAATATTTAAAAATTAAATAAAATACATCAATTCTAGCCGCGCAATTGCGCGGGTGAACCCGCTAGTTTGAAACATTTGAAAAGTTCAACGAATTTCAGAGTGAAGTAGAATCATCGTAATAAGAAAATAAAGTTTCTACAATCTGATCGTGGAGGAGAATATTTGAGTTACGAGTTTGGACTTCATTTAAAAAAATGTGGAATAGTTTCACAGCTCAAGCCACCTGGAACACCACAGCATAATGGTGTGTCCGAACGTTGTAACCGTACTTTATTAGATATGATGCGATCTATGATGTCTCTTACCAATTTACCACTATTGTTTTGGGATTATGCATTAGAGACAGCTACATTTACTTTAAACAAGGCACCGTCAAAATCCGTTGAGACGACACTGTATGAACTGTGGTTTGGTAACAAACCTAAATTGTCATTTCTTAAAGTTTGGGGATGCGATGCTTATGTCAAAAGGCTTCAGCCTGATAAGCTCGAACCTAAATCTAAGAAGTGTGTCTTCATAAGATACCCTAAGAAAACAATTGGGTACACCTTCTACCACAAGTCCAAAGGCAAGATTTTTGTTGCTAAGAACAGAACCTTTCTAGAGAAGGAGTTTCTCTCGAAAGAAGTGAGTGGGAGGAAAGTAGAACTTGATGAGGTAGTTGTACTGTCTCTCAATTTGGAATGTATCTCATCCTAGAAATCTGTTCACGTGATGCCTACACCAACTGGAGAGGAAGCTAATGATAAAGATCATGAAACTTTAGATCAAGTTGTTACAGAACCTCGTAGGTCAAACAGAGCACGATCCACACCAAAGTGGTACGGTAATCATGTTCTAGAGGTCATGTTACTTGACCATGACAAACCTACGAACTATGAAGAAGCTATGATGAGCCCAGATTCCGATAAATGGCTTGAGGCCATGAAATCTGAGATAGGATCCATGTATGTGAACAAAGTGTGGACTTTGGTGGATCTTCCCAATGATCGGCGACCCATACAGAATAAATGGATCTTCAAGAAGAAGACTGACGCTGATGGTAATGTTACTGTCTACAAAGCTCGACTTGTTGCAAAAGGTTTTTGACAGGTTCAAGGAGTTGACTACAATGAGACTTTCTCATCCGTAGCGATGCTTAAGTCTGTCCGAATCATGTTAGCAATTTCCGCATTTTATGATTATTAAATCTTGAAAATGGATGTCAAAACTGCATTCCTTAATGGATTTCGTAAAGAAGAGTTGTATATGTTGCAACCAGAAGGTTTTGTCGATCCTAAAGGTGCTAACAAAGTGTGCAAGCTCCAACGATCCAATTATGGACTGGTGCAAGCATCTCGGAGTTGGAATATACACTTTGATGAGGTGATCAAAGCATATGGTTTTATACAGACTTTTGGAGAAGTCTGTATTTACAAGAAAGTGAGTGGGAGCTCTATAGCATTTCTAATATTATATGTGGATGACATATTGTTGATTGGAAATGATGTAGAATTTCTCGATAGCATAAAAGGATACTTGAACAATAGTTTTTCAATGAAAGACCTTGGTGAAGCTGCTTATATATTGGGCATCAAGATCTATAGAGATAGATCAAGATGCTTGATAGGACTTTCACAAAGCACATACCTTGCTAAAGTTTTGAAGAAGTTCAAAATGGATCAATCAAAGAAAGGGTTCTTTCCTGTGTTACAAGGTGTGAAGTTGAGTCAGACTCTATGCCCAACCATTGCAGAAGATAGAGAGAAAATGAAAGTCATTCCCTACGCCTCAGCCATAGGTTCTATCATGTATGCTATGCTGTGTACCAGACCTGATGTGTGCCTTGCTATAAGTTTAGCAGGGAGGTAGCAATGTAATCCGGGAGTGGATCACTGGACAGCGGTCAAGAACATCCTGAAGTACCTGAAAAAGACTAGGGATATGTTTCTCATTTATGGAGGTGACAAAGAGCTTGTCATAAGTGGTTACGTCGACACTAGTTTTGACACTGATCCGGATGACTCTAAGTCACAAGCCGGATACGTATTTTTATTGAATGGAGGAGCTGTCAGTTGGTGCAGTTCCACGCAGAGCGTCGTGGCGGGATCTGATGACCCACAAGTGTTGGGGATCTATCGTAGTCCTTTCGATAAGTAAGAGTGTCGAACCCAACGAGGAGCAGAAGGAAATGACAAGCGGTTTTCAGTAAGGTTTTCTCTGCAAGCACCGAAATTGTAGGTAACAGATAGTTTTGTGATAAGATAAATTGTAATGAGTAACAAGCAATGAAAGTAAATAAAGTGCAGCAAGGTGGCCCAATCCTTTTTGTAGCAAAGGACAAGCCTGGACAATTTCTTATAATGAGAAAGAAGCTCCCGAGGACACATGGGAACTATCGTCAAGCTAGTTTTCATCACGCTCATATGATTCGCGTTCGGTACTTTGATAATTTGATATGTGGGTGGACCAGTGCTTGGGTATTGCCCTTACTTGGACAAGCATCCCACTTATGATTAATTACAAGCATCCGCAACTACAAAAGAAGTATTAAGGTAAACCTAACCACAACATTAGACATATGGATCCAAATCAGCCCCTTACGAAGCAACACATAAACTAGGGTTTAAGCTTCTGTCACTCTAGCAACCCATCATCTACTTATTACTTCTCAATGCCTTCCTCTAGGCCCAAATAATGGTGAAGTGTCATGTAGTCGATGTTCACATAACACCACTAGAGGATATACAACATACATCTCATCAAAATATCGAACAAATACCAAATTCACATGACTACTAATAGCAAGACTTCACCCATGTCCTCAGGAACAAACCTAACTACTTACAAAGCATATTCATGTTCATAATCAGAGGAGTAACAATATGCATTAAGGATCTAAACATATGATCTTCCACCAAATAAACCAATTAGCATCAACTACAAGGAGTAATCAACACTACTAGCAACTCACAGGTACCAATTTGTGGTTTTGGATACAAGATTGGATACAAGAGATGAACTAGGGTTTGAGAGGAGATGGTGCTGGTGAAGATGTTGATGGAGATTGACCCCCTCCCGATGAGAGGAACGTTGGTGATGACGATGGTGATGATTTCCCCCTCCCGGAGGGAAGTTTCCCCGACAGAACAGCTCTGCCGGAGCCCTAGATTGGTTCCGCCAAGGTTCCGCTTCGTGGCGGCGGAGTTTCATCCCGGAAGCTTGCCTCTGATTTTTTCCAGGGTAAAATCCTTCATATAGCAGAAGATGGGCACCGGAGGGCCATCAGGGGGCCCAAGAGACAGGGGGCGCACCTAGTAGGGGTGGGCGCGCCCCCCACCCTCCTGGCCAGGATGTGGGCCCCCTCTTGTGATTTATTTGCTCAATAATTTTTATTAATTCCAAAACTGACTTCCGTGGAGTTTCATGATTTTTGGAGTTGTGTAGAATAGGTTTCCAACATTTGCTCCTTTTCCCGCCAGAATTCCAGCTGCCGGCATTCCCCCTCTTCATGGTAAACCTTGTAAAATAAGAGAGAATAGCCATAAGTATTGAGACATAATGTGTAATAACAGCCCATAATGCAATAATTATCGATATAAAAGCATGATGCAAAATGGATGTATCAACTCCCCCAAGCTTAGACTTCGCTTGTCCTCAAGCGGAAGCCGATATCGAAAAATATGTCCACATGTTTAGAGATAGAGGTGTCGATAAAAATAAAATACGGACATGAGGGCATCATGATCATTCTTATAACAACAACATATATAGATTTTGTTATATGATTTCTTGTGCTCAAGTAACAATCAGTTCACAATGTTAAGTATGGTTCAGAAACTTCATTGAGAACTAACAAACTATAATCTCAGTCATTGAAGCAATTGCAATTTATCATAACATCAGAAAGAGTCAAGAATAGAGCTTGTTAGCAAGTCCACATACTCAACTATCATATAGTCTTCTACAATTGCTAACACCCACGCAATACTTGTGGTTATGGAGTTTCAACCGCACACTGAGAAAGATAGGGGCTTATTGTGTTGCCTCCCAACGTATTCACCTTTGGGTGATGTCAACAATAATGATTCATGCTAACTTACATGGGTCTATTATGATAACACCCCTTAAGACCCTTATTTTGATAACACCAGCCTTATTCTGCACACCACCAACAGATCGCGCCGCCGCCCCTCCCCTCCCGACCTTCTACCGCGGCAGCGGCCTGGGCGTGCCGCTGCCCCTCCCCTCCCGGCCTTCTACCGTGGCAGCGGCCTGGGTGCGCCGCCTCCCCTCCCCTCCCGGCCTTCTTTCGCGGCAGCGGCCTGGGCGCGCCGCCGCCCTCCCCTCCCGGCCTTCTTCCGCGACGGCGGCCTGGGAGCGATGCCGCCCCTTCCCTCCCTGCTTTCTCCCGTGGCAGCGGCCTGGGAGCGCCGCCGCCCCTCCCCTCCCGGCCTTCTTCCACGGTGGCGGCCGGCAGCGACACCGCCCCTCCCCTCCCGGCCTTCTTCCGCGGCGGCGGCCAGGCAGCGATGCCGCCCGTCGCCTCTCGGCCTTCTTCCGCGCCAGGCACCGAGCAACACCAGCCTATCGGCCTTCTTCCACGGCAGGAGCTCGGTAGCGCCGCCAACGAAATCCTCCGGGCCTGCAATTAGCTGTACTTCATTAGATGTGGATTGGTGCTGCCTGGACATCAAACTAATTCGATCAAGGAGGAGTGTGCGCAAGGTTGCTTCATCCACGGTAGGTTCTTGGAATAAGTCTGCATCGACCTTCAGAGCAAATCCTCCTTCCCCGTTCACCTTGAGCAACGTCCAGACCGCCCATGAACTTCTAAAGGGCAAGTGGACTGCACGGGCAAACGTGAAAGTTGTGCAGACGGACGAGAAGGGAACTTCCTCCTATAAACGCAAGAAATCACTGCAACACGAGGTAAAGCAGTACACTTCCTCAACCATCTCAGTGTAGTTATCCTAGACAAAACAAAGCAGTACAAGCAGTACAACGGGCCTACAAAACCTATGCATTGCGGTTGCTTCAGTTCGTTGTCGGGGAAAATGCAGTGCACTTACTCGGTTATGCAGTACGCTTGTATATGTTCATTACGGATAACGATGCAGTGCAGTTGCTTCAGTTCACCTCGCAGGGTGATGCAGTCACCATGTAATGCTTCGGCAATACCATTTTGAACACATTGCAGTTCGCATGATTCAGTTCATTTAACGTGACAATGTAGCTCGGTCATTTTGTGTGCAGGAGATGATGTTCAGCAGATACAAAATGCCGCGCATAATTGACAACACTGAGAACAACAACTTTCAGAAGAGTGGATATTCTTCTGAAAGAGATACTGGCTGGTTTACCCCTGAGATTCCTCGTGGATTCTTCACGACGACAAACAGGGTGCATTACTCTCCACAAGAAGATTTTTTCCAGGAAGAAGATGTAGTTGAAGATGACAATGATGTCACATTCGTCTGCGAAGGCACTCACCAACGCGATGATGAAGACGATGACGATGAAGATGAGCCGATAACAGTTCTCAACCCAGAGTATAAGCATGAGTTCACTACGCTTGGACAGCATGTCCGAACAGACAATGATGACGCAGTTGAACACGATGTTGCAGCAGATGATGATTATGTCTATGATGATGTGCCACTGCTCCAAAATTTTCAAACCAATCCACCAAGACATCGTCACAACACCGGATTACCACCACGTCCACCTACCGCACCCCAAAACAGAGCTCAGCATCCACCTGCTGCACCGAAAAACAGAGCTCCAACCAGACCTGTTGCATCAACTTCGACACTGCGACCACCAACCGTGCCTCGGTCAAAAGTAAACAGCAGGTACAAATCCTCCTCACTGTTGCCACCGCGAGATCCTCAACTACACAGATCTGCTATAAGCCTATAACCCCGCCATGTCCAATACAACCCGACGAGCTGCAAACACCATCGGGCGAACGACTCTACACACATGTAAGTTTATGGTCTGAAAAAAATAGTTGCAGTCCATTCAGATAACATTGCAGTGCACACTGATATTTCTTATGAGGTTTGGCTAGGAACATTGCAAATGCTTTATTAAACTCGTATGCACTACTCGTATTTAAAAAACAGAACAGAACAAATTATCTCATAGAGCATTGCAATTAATGCAAGATAAAAACATGCTGCTGAACCTCGTACCTGCTGTTGGAATGAAGTTCACCACGTACGACAAGGCATGGGACTTTTACAACAATTTTGCAAGATGTGCAGGGTTTGGCATACGCAAGAGGGCAAAACACAGGACAAATGCCTACATTGTCTGCTCAAGAGAAGGGGTGCACAAGCAGGCTGTGTCAAATTATCACCGGGCACGTCAGAAGACATCAAAAAGGATTGGCTGCAATGCAAAGATTAGAGTCAAAAAAGGAAGGATGGCAAATTTGTGATAGAAATGGTTCAACTCAACCACAATCACAAGATGCTGGAAAGCCCCGGGATACTTTTGCACATGTGATTGCACAAAAAAGACGAACCTTTGATAGACCAGTTAGTGAAAGACATGCAACTAGACAACCACACACATGCTCAGATGATGTTGATGCTGTCGCGTATGTCCGATGGTCTGCAGTACATGGGACATACTAGTTGTGACTGGGTAAACAAGTAAGCACATAACAGAGCATATATCTTGAGCATTCTGTCGGTAATTATTCCCTGTTTGATGAGATAAGTTTGCATTGTCTCTGAAAATGCAGGAAACAGAAGTTTGCCAGAGAAGAGTCTGAAGATGATGTCAAGAAACTTCTGGATTTCTTCGAGAAAATGCAGAAGATAAACCCAGAGTTCTTCTATGATTATGACGCTGATGCAGATAACTGTGTAAGAAACGTCTTTTGGGCAAAAGCAAGTTGCAAAGGATCGTATGAAGATTTTGGAGACTGCGTTACATTTGACACGACGTATAAAACTAACAAATTCCACATGCCGCTGGGAGTGTTTGTGGGGGTGAACCATCATCTACAGAGCACCATATTTGCTGTTGCACTCGTGCGAGATGAAACAATACCATCATTTGAGTGGGTTTTCAAAACCTTTCTGAGGTGTATGAACAACAAGCCGCCAATCTGCATGCTCACAGGTACAAAAAATAAAAAACACCTGCATACTTACGTTTTGTTTGGTGCACTTATATTTCTTCCATCTATCTTGCACACACGCAAACAACTTAATAAAAAAACACTGTTTGTGTCTTCTCAGACCAGTGTTCTTTGATGAAGGCAGCATTAAAAACTATCCTCCCACAAACTCTGCATAAGCCGTGTCAATGGCATATCATGAAGAAGTACAAAGACCACCTCGCCTTGCTGTATAAGGCGCACGAGAAGCTCAAGGACGAACTCAATGCAATGCTGAACCACCCACTAATGCCGTCAGAATTTGAACGAGCATGGAAGAACCTTATTCAGAGGTACAACTTGCAAGACGACAAAGTGATGAATTCGCTGTGGGATGACAGGCATGAGTGGATCTCGGCTTACTACAAGGAAATCTTATGTGCTTGGATGACTTCCACACACAGAAGCGAGAGCATGAACCGCATACTGAAGAAAATTTTTGTTAGGGAGAAGCATGATCTCTATCTGTTTGCTCAGCAGGTGGATAAGTGCATTCAGACTAGGAAGGCCGTCGAGCACGCAGAGACAGTAGCAAATGAGGTAAACAAAATGTCAATCAAAAACTGCTAAAAAATATGACTACAAAAACAAACAATTTTTTCATTTCTCTGGTTCCTAACAGTGCATTTGTGATCATGCAGTCAGAGGTAAAAACAACAACAAAGTTTGGGTTCGAAATTCAGCTATCAAAAGTGTATACAAGGGCAGTGTTTGCAGATTTCAAAGAAGCACTCTACAGTAGCACTGCATTCAGAGCAGAACGGTGCCCTGAGAACCCGACAAAGTACCTCGTACACCACTACAACAGATCGGATGCATTTGACTGGGCAAGGCATAATTTCCAAGTGGTCGCCGATGAAGAGAAAGGTGTCTACGAATGTGAGTGCAAACTCTGGACACACACGGGTGAGACTCCTAGCAAAAAAAATTCTAGATTCTGATAGTCATGCACGAAAGTTCACTTACTAAACTTTAAAAGTACACATGCATGAGTAATTCACAAAACCAAATGAAGTTCACTTCTTTAAAAAATGAACAAATAACAAAAAAATATGTTTACTAATTTCATGCAGTTCACTTACAGAACAAAAAAAATCATGTGTTTGTCTGCAGGCCTCTTTTGCGTCCATGTCTTATGCATGCTTTCTCATTTGAGAGTACTCAACATTCCTGAGGTGTACATCATGAAAATATACACCCGTAACGCAAGATCAGATGCAACGTTTGACAGAAGAGACTACGAACAAACAACACCAGATGGGACCTCGTATTTTTGCCATAGAAAATTACTGACAGAAATAGCAATGGACCTTGCAAATAGAGCGACAAGGTTCGATGCTGGGTGCCACAGAGCATTGTCTGGTATGAGGGCACTGATTGAGGAAGTTGACATGCTCAACGAAGAAGAAGAAGAAGCAGCAAAACTAAAGCAAGCAGAGAAATACCAGCATGACAATAATGCCGAGCAACTAGAAAATACTGAACACATCGGAACTAGTGCTATCAAAAAAGAAACAATTCTTCCACCTCCTGTTTCAAACACAAGAGGAAGAAAGAAAGGGGGAGACGCAACCCAGAAAAAGGTGGCATGCAAGGAGAAAAATGATGACAAAAACAGTAAGCCACAGCCTCAGCTGGACAGTGATGGTCACCCACTAGGAGTAAGAATGTGCAGAACATGTAATGAAATCAGCGGCCACAATTCCAGGACGTGTACAAAAAGAAATGAACAAGAAAAACAAGGACATGGAGATGCACAACAAAACAGAAATTCCACTCACAACACTAAGAAATGGACGAAACTGAGATGTTGTAGCATCTGCAAAAAGAGGAAGAGACACAATTCAAGAACCTGCCTCAAAAGAAAAAGAAAAAGATCAGAAAATGAGGAAGACGAAGAAGGTGAGATCAAAGAAGAAGATGATGACACAACTGAAGAAGAAATGGCTTATGAAGAAGCAGATGGAGAAGAGGAGGAAGAAGAAGAGAGTGAAGAGGACGAAGAATGTGAAGAAACTGAAGAAACAATGGCTTATGAAGAAACAGATGATGAAGATGATGAAGATTAAGAAGAGAGTGAAGAGACTGAAGAGAGTGAAGAGGACGAAGAACATGAAGAAACAATGTCAACAAGACCACCAGAAGGAAATGCTGCTGTACAGAAAAAACCGAGAACAACACCACTTTCAAAAAACAAGGTGGGAGCAAAGAAGGATGCAGTTCACAGCACTGGAAAACGAAAACCACCATCAACCAGCATACGGGGATCAAAGAAGGATGCAGTTCTCAGCACTGGAAAACGAAAGCAGCCAACAACTAGCACGCGGGGAGCAAAGAAGGATGCAGTTGACAGCATTGGAAAACCAAAGCAGCCATCAACCAGCACACGGGGAGCAAAGAAGGATGCAGTCCACATCACTGAAAAACCAAAGCAGCCATCAACCAGCACGCGGGGAACAAAGAAGGATGCAGTTCACAGTGCTGAAAAACGAAAGCAGCCATCAACCAACATGCGAGGGGCTACAGACACAAAGGTGCATAGACAAGAACCAACAACACCGCCATGGAAAACAAAAGAAAGTGCGACATTAGACACGCTCCAGTCACCGCGCAGAAGCAGGAGGTTAACGACCAAATAGATGAATAGACAATAAATTAATCGTATGCATAGCAATTTGCTTATCTCTATGACTTATGTATCAGTTTAAATTTTGTGTAAACACAAATTTCCCGTTGCCTATGAGTTATTCAACTAAACCATGTAAAGAGAAAATGGTATATGGAATATACCATATATATATAGCAGTCTTGAGTAAAACATTGACACATTTTGATTCAAAAACCATGTAAAAAATGCTGTTAGCTCACTGCAGTCCAACAAGTAGTACATATAAAATGCATTTCAATATGCAGTATGGAACTTGCAAATATGCAGTACGCTTCGAACTATCATGCAATACTATAGACTAACTACATGTAGTACACACCATACAAATTGGGAAAAAATGTGGAAACATGTAGTGCTCAGCTCACATATAAGCAGTTCACATATTGTAACCATGTAAACACAAATTTCCCGTTGAATAATAATTGAAGCGGTTCAGATCACAAAAGTGCTTATTACAAAACACATCAAAAAGATGAAGCGTTCAACACGCAAAAGTACTTATTACAAATCAACCTCATAACCTTAGCCAATCACGTCAAACATGATTCTAACCGTACGATCCTCGAGTTCAAAGAAGTTGAGGATAACAACTTGCTCAAACTTCAAGCCACTATCAATGACAAATTCCTTCCACCCTTTGTGCAGACACAGCCGCCCGTCAACGCCTACACTGTACTTGGCTGGTTTAAGGTATCCATTACCAAGAACAACTTGAAGAATTCCTTTCTTCTTGAGCCGCACATACCTAACAGCTCATTGAGGAATTTTTCGTAAAAAATAATAAAACTGTTTGAGAACGAAACTAGCAGTACAATTCTCATACTGTGAAGAGAGATAGATGAAGTGGACAACAGTCCAACAAGTAGTACATATAAAATGCATTTCAATATGCAGTATGGAACTTGCAAATATGCAGTACGCTTCAAACTATCACGCAGTACTATAGACAAGCTACATGTAGTACACACCATACAAATTGGGAAAAAATGTAGAAATATGTAGTGCTCAGCTAATATATAAGCAGTTCACATATTCTAACTTGTAAACTAAAACATAAGCTACATGCACACAAGCAAAAAAAATAAAAACAAGAAATATGAACACATTGTAGTACACTTCAAAAAACAAAGAAAAAAGTGCGTTCCTAAAATACTACAAGTTCAGAATGCAGTGGAATTATAGAAAAAAACACAAAGAAAAAATCATATCTAACGAAACATACCATCTTGTAGTGAGTCTCCACATCTGTCGGCGTAAGCTGATGGACAAAAGGACTCGTGCAGCCAAGGCCACGCCGAATAAGGGCAGAATAGAACGCAGAAACGTTGATCTGGCCCATATCCAATCCTTCCGTGAATACTGTACCATATGCAAGCTGCTCGGCTCGCCCAGTTCAGCACAACACCTTCCCACCACGATGAGCATGACGGGCCTGCGAGCAAGCTGAACAATCGCAGTGCGTCGGCACACCACAACCATGGCCGCAGCAGAAGAGATACGCCCAAGGGCCTGGAGCCATCACAACAAAAACCTAGAAAAGCAAAAAAAAATAATAGGCTGGAGAAAGGAGAGAACTTGCAGCTAGAGGAGAAAATGAAATGCAAAGGAAGGGTATAAGTTAGCCTTTATATTAGAGGAATGCAAAAAGGTCAAAACTGAAAATTAAAGGGGACTTAATGGAAATTATGTTCCCAAGAATAAAGGACATTCAATAAAGGCTTATGTTACCAAAGAAAAAGGAACGAAAAAAGAAGGTGTACTTTGACTGCAGCAACTCCCACGAACAAAACCAAAGATCATTAAAAAATAATACTCTAAAAAATTATAATCCACAGACCATTTTATGTGTGCAGTTCTCCAAATTTGTACCAGGAAGTTCACTATATGTGTGGATGAAGTGCAGTACATGCTTTTTGGCACAAAGAAGGATGCATGTAGTGCAAAATGTGTACACCTGCAGCACAGAAGTATGACGAATGCAGTGCGCATAGGGGCACAAAAGCAGTGCACACCCGTACACTAAGAAAAAATGATACGAAAGAGGAAAAACAATAAAGAAAAATGATACCAATGCAGTGCACAAAAATGTAGTGCATAACACGTGCAGTACGGAATGCGTGCACATGCAGTACTGAAACTAAATCAATGCAGTGCACGCATTATTTACTAAAAAGAAGTGCACGCCCCAACGTTAAAAAAGATACAAAGGAAAAAAATTGACCACCCAGGTGCTACCGGCCCCAGCCAATCTCGTAATAGGTCTACACCCACAGAAGGGGAGTCGTTCTGAGTCACAGTGCATGGGGCCGGTTGCACATGGGCCCACAGGTCATAGGGCATATAGCTGCGAGCGCCGTGTATAAGCGCCCAGATAAGTATACGGAGGAGTTCGACCAGTATGCCTCGCCAGCGCTTATAAACAGGTCGGGCGCACCTTCCGCGGGCGAGGTAGGACTAAACATTAGGACGCACACACAGCGAACCGGGAACCAAGCCGTGCTCACAGGCCGACTTGGGCCCAAGTGCATCTCTAAACTACCCGAACACAGGCCCAACAAGGCCGACTAAGAAAAAATAATAAGTTCAAAAAAAGTGCCCCAACCCCCCCTTTCCCTACCCTCCCGTTCCAGGGACTACAGTAAGTACAGGCAAAAACAGGATGCAGTACATGGCTGTAAAAAATGCAGTGCATTACATTACACGATGCAGTGCGGTATGGCAATCCAGTTCCCGATTACCTACACAAATAAATAAACTCAAAAAACAGTGAAGTACGCACATGTATACACAAGTGCTGTACTGTATTGTAGAAGATGCGGTGCAGGACTATATACGAATGCAGTTCATTATCACACAGGATGCATGTAGAAAACGTAACAAAATGCCCGTTCGCACAGAAAAGTGGTGGTTAAAAAAAATTTACTAATCAAAAATAAAATAAAACCACCTTAAAAAACCCACTTTCGCATACAACCACCCGATCAGAGCAGTTCCATCGCCACAAGCCCACGATCACAGATGCAAAACCAACCCACGATTTGCACAACCACATCATCAGCGCGATCGTGCAGTTCATCCGACGAGGCCATCCCACCCCGCGCCCTCCCCTTAAATTCAGACCCCTGCCAAAAGCCTTCTCATCCACAACAACACAAGTATCCATTGCGCTCCCAACAAATCGCCGCATATCAACGCAAAAGCACCAAGCCCTGCTACCAGCGATGATGTTCACCGATGAGTACAAGGGCGACAACGCCGTGGAGGCGCACAGCAACACCAAGTTGCACGTCATCCACACCAATGACAAGAAGCAGATGGCGATCACCCTTGCGCAGTACGAGCGCCACCTCAGCCTCCAGCGCCACAAGATCGTCGGCATTGATCTCAAGTACGACAACGACCCTGAAGCGACGCAGAAACCCGCCCTCTGCCAGCTCTCCATCGGCAAGAATCACCCGGTGCTGCTCCTCCAAATGAGCGCCTCTGAAAGGTGCACCGTCTTCGACAACTTCCTCGCCGACCCCAGGTACACCTTTGCAGGCTTCTCCATCGATGGCGACAAAACCAGGCTACAGCGCGTCAAACTAGAGGTCGCCAACTTCGTCGACATCCAGAAGAAGTGGAGGGTGCCCGAGGCAACCAAGCCGTTGGACTCCCTCAGAGACGTCTCCGGCATGCTCATCGATGACCACTACAACAACATGAAGAAGAAGATCACCGACGATGAGCACCAGTGCTGGGCCATCCTGCCTCTGTCCATGAGGCACATAGAGTACGCAGCAAAGGACGCCTACGCAGCATACGAGATATGGAACCGCATCACCCTCACCCAGGACGGCCTTCGCCGTGCAAAGCTGGAGAAGGAGCCCCCCAAGAAGCGCGTCAGGAGCAGCTGGGGATGGGAAGAGCCTAACTGGTGAAGAAGAAGATGGTGCCGGCCAGGAGCCAACAATGCCAGCGTTCTTTTAGAATTATCATCAAATTTGTTTTATGTTGTTTGCTTATGTATCGTTAGTTTGCTTGTGTGCTGAACCTAGTTTTCTTGCCATGCACAATTGCTTGTAATGATGAACTCTGATTATGTTAGTTTGCTTTCTATTCAACTTAGTTTGCTGGTTATGAAATTGTTGTATAAAATGCAAACAGGATGCATGCAGTGCAAGTTGTGCATGAATGCAGTACAGAATCTGTCGAATGAAGTCTTAACATACCCAACAAAGCAGTGCACGAACCTAAATTTGAAAAAAGGAATACATAAGAGCAAAAACACAAAAAGAAAAACACAAACACGTAAATAATTCAATACAGTGCGGAAGTACACGAACGTGCAGCACAGAACCATAATCAATGAAGTACAGGTATGATTTACTAAGCAGTGCACTCCAATACATTGGGGGAAAAAGACTATAATAGCAAAAACACGGGGACAAAAAATGAGTACATGCAGTACGGAATTCATGCACATGCAGTACAGAACCCTGATCAATGCAGTGCACGCCCCAACATTGAAAAAAACACATAAGGCAGAAAAATAAAAAGAAAAAAATTGACCACCCAGGTGCTACCGGCCCCAGCCAGTCTTGTAATAGGTCTGCACCCAAAGAAGGCGAGTCGTTCTGAGTCACAGTGCATGGGGCCGGCCATAGATGGGCCCACAGGTCAGAGAGCATACAGATGCGAGCGCCGTCTTTAAGCGCCCAAATAAGTAACAAGAGGAGTTCGACACAGAGGCCTCGCCAGCGCTTATAAACATGTCGTGCATGCCTTCCGCGGGCGAGGTGGGACTAAACATTAAACCGCACATAGCGCACCGGGAACCAGCCGTGCTCACAGGCCGACTTGGGCCCAATTGCATCTTCACTACCCGAACACAGGGCCAACAAGGCCCACTAAGAAAACACAATAAGTTCAAAAATAAAACATCAAAAAGAAAAATGAGAAACATATTTCAAATGAATAACAACAAACAAAAAAATGTGCGTCGGCACTGTAAGAAACTATTAATAAATAAAACGCAGGAAGCCCGATGTCAACGTACAAATGCAGTTCACGACGTACAATAATGCAGTTCTCCACGTGGAAGCACGAAGTATTTTTTTCTTCTGAATTGCAGTTATCTTCACTCTGCAATGCAGTATGGCTGAAATAAGAATGCAACCCTGTTACTTTACCAAAGCACTCCGACACCCCTACCCACACTACCCTCCATCCACACAAACGCTGTATTACCACAAAAATCAAGAGAAGAAAAGAAAGAACACCATCAAGAGAAGAAAAAAAGTACATTTATGTGAATCCTACTACAGTACACTACGTGGACCTGAGCAGTTCGTTTCTGATAGAAAAGAAGTGCACTGATTTGGACAATTGACCGAAAACACAATCATCACATTTTCTGACAGTTGCGTCAATACATTGATCTAATCATGAAAAAAGAGGCAACGACGTTCCGGATTTCCAACGCACTAACAGAGCCTCCTCATAGCAGAACCTGTTGGCAGTTGCCACGTAACTTAAAACAAAGCCCCACCATGCTACCGCCCCGCTCCACCTCTCCCACGTCCTGTCAAGGAGAGCAGAGGAGAAAACACAACTGCTTCGTCCCCCCAAAATCCCCATTGCATCTTCTTCTCCGCTCTTCCTTTCACTAACCTCTCTTTCTAGAACAAACACCAGAGAGCAGAGGAGAATCATGGCAGATGCACCTCTGTACAAGCAACACCGCAAGTACACCAGGGAGCTCCACGACGTCCACCTCCACGACAATCAGAAGCTCCACGTCCTTTGCACAAGCAAGGGCAAAGACGTGGACAAGATGTTGTCCGTGTTCAGGAGGAAGCTTGGCGAAATGCCCGTCAAACTAGTTGGCGTTGATGTCGAGTACACACACTACGAGAAGCCACAGCGGGCAGCCGTGCTACAACTATGCGTAGAAAAAGAATGCCTTGTCTAGCACATATCTGCAGCTAAAGATAGGTAAGAATAACTATTGCTTGTCAATATTGATTTTAAATTTTCTTCACTGCAATTGCCATAATATTTAAACTTTGGTTCTCATTCTTGAAAAAGCATGGCATATGAATTTATTAATAGTTTTGATCTGGCTCCATGTATGTCACTCATGTGTTCAATTCTTGAATTATATTATCTAGCAATACATGCAGTTTAATTATATTTTCTTCACTGCAACATTACCATACAAAACATGTATGAAATTAGGTTCAAGAATACAAGCATACACAAAACATGCATTGTTTATGCAATCTATTATCAGATTTACTAGTTATGTTGAACAAAGTATTAGCAACTGCTCAATGCAATAGATTCAAATATTCATATTGCAGTTCAGTTTTAGAAAAACACAAAAAACATTGCTAGTTCTAAAGAAATAAACTATATTCACTCTATACAAATATATTGCAGGCCAATGGAACTAGAAAAATTCCTAATGAATGATGAGTACACCTTCGTCGGATTCACTATTGAAGGAGACAAAAGCAAGCTGAAGGTATCTGGTTTGGAGATCAACTCCGACAACTACATTGATATTCAGGTGGAATGGAGATTCCCATACGATAAAAAGAAGTTTGACTCTTTGGCTGATGTTGTTGGTAGGATGATAGACATTCACTACCATGACATGAAGAAAAAAATTAACCGCAAGGAGGACCATACTCTGTGGGGATTTTACCCGCTGCCAGGAAAGCTTATCAAGTATGCAGCAATAGATGCATTCGCAACATATGAGTCATGGAGAATCATCTACAATGTTATAATGGGACTGGACAGGGCAAAAAGAGACAAAGAAGCAAAGAAGAAGAAGAACAAGGCTGTAATCCAATACAGCAACTAGGAAAAATCAGGGCTGTGTTTAGTTTCACTTTACTTTAGGCGTTGTGTTGTTCTTTGTTTCATGTATGCAAGATTTTGATGATGTCCGTTGCTTCATATCGAACATTTCTTTTGTAAAACAATGTTAGTTTGCTTGTGATCAATTGCTTTCGCAGAAATTAGTTTGCATTAGAACAAGTATCTACACAACTTTGAAAAATTTAATGTGTGATACCAAAACATACTATTCACATACAAAACATATTCAAAACCAACATTAACAAAAAAAATTAGGTAATCTGACTACAAACTCATACATAAAAAAGAAAAGATTAATGCAGTTCACAATCATAAAAAAAGGAGTACACATGTCTCAACATGCAGTCCACAAAAATAGTAATTATATAAAAATAAAAATTAACATTAATATTTCTAAAAAATATAATCCGTATACCTTTCTAAACAAACATGAATACAGTTCACGGAACGAACATAAGGCAGTTCACCAAGTGTATACATGAAGTGCAGTACATGCATAAATGAAGAACGACAAGGGCCGCAACAACTTTTGTGTGGTGCCGAACACACACACTTGCTACACGAAGTACAGTACTCAACGTTGGTGCAAGCAGTACAAATTACATCATTTCTGTTTTTCCATCAAAGGAGACGCGCGCAAACCCCGGAGCCACACCCCTAAGATAGACAGGGGGGCGACTAGGTATGACGGACTCGCCTACGCATGCGGCGCTGTGGAAAGCCGGGTTGCCGCCTGCTCCGTCACGTTCCAGGCTCGGCCTCGCAGGGGGATGTGGAGGGGGGTCACGACCCCCCTCCCCACCCCCTGCTCGGCCTCGTGTTAATGCACATAGTGCGCTTGGTTGACAGGCGCAGTGCGGACATGCCGTTTTTCCATCAAAGGGGACGCGCG